>NW_027506909.1:272513-297513 GCF_052324685.1 Brachyhypopomus gauderio
TGTGTTACATAGGCTGGGCTCTAATACATCAGAAGAACAGGAAACACTGCAGTGGAGCATCTTGGGAAAAACAACAATGATGTTGCCTGTGAGAGGGAATGGCGGAGGGCTGTAACTGGTACTGTTGGTGAATTTCAAAGTAAACTTGTCTTAAAATGCGCATGAGCATAATTAAACAAATACAGACTGATGGGAAATCCAAATGTAATTTTTCTGGTAATGAACACACATCGTTTCTTTGCTGTAGATGTGCTCGTCTTAAACCCTTGCAGGCTTTCAGCAGCTGCCAAAGTACTGTGCATTTAGATATTTTAGGTATATTCGAAAATACGGTGGTAAAAATTGATGCAACTGAAAATGAAAACCAAGCCACTGGCCACCATATTCAGCCGGCTGAGGGGGTTTGTGATGCCGAAGCTGCTAAGAGAAGCGTTTGAAAGAGTGAGAGTATGTAGACTATGAATGAAGTGTGGCTGCATTCCTGTCTTTTACCTGAGCTTCCGTAAGTCTAATATGTGGATGTTTTGCATGTGTGAATATTTGTATCACAACCATGTCCACATATGAGTGCTAGCAAAGTCGTGCGAGGAGTCTGAGCCAGAGAGAGAGAGAGAGAGAGAGAGAGAGAGAGAGAGAGAGAGAGTTTATGTGTGTGCGCATACACTGGGAGTGTGTCTTGTTATCTCACAGAGAGCGGCGGTGTGTGTGTGTGTGTGTTGTGTGTGTGTGTGTGTGTGCCGTGCCCTTAAGGGGGAAGTGCGTTTGTGTGTGTGTGTGTGGGGGGGGGGGGGGGGGGGGGGGGGGGGGGGGGGTTGAGGTGGGGGGGCAGTCTGTGAAGCGGAGACAGGCGAGGCAAGCTCGGCGGTCTACCCCTCTGTGTCCACACGTCTCCCCCTCTAAGACCAGCGTCACGCTTACGGGAAAAAGGAGTGGCGAGAGGGGAAGAACTCTTAGAGGTCTTCCACATCTCCACAGCAAACAGCACGACTGGCCAAGCAGTAGCCACATAGCCTACACGCCGTGCACACCACCACAGTCTAAAGGACTGGAGACCTTTACAAGAGACGAGAGTGCAAATATCAGTAATAAAGCTAAAGCGATTTCTTTTTAAGATGCGTTCAGCTCAAAAACATTCAAACACATTAAATTAAAAAACATTCAACTCAAAAAAAGGCAAAGAAAAAAATGACTGGAGCTCCTACCAAAACCTATAAATATCAAAATGTGACCCAGCAGTTGTTTTTTAATATTTTGGATACATAATATGATTAGTGCTGGATTAAATTATCATTCTCTACTGAAATCCTTTATATTCCACAATCTAAATGCTGTGTCCAGCCTTTGTTTACTCAATTCTTTACCAATTTTATGAAGTAAAGCGGCATACAGTCTATAGCAAACGACGCAAAGCAAGCCAAGTCATACTGTCAGTCACGTGACAAGCACAGCACTCTAAGCATGGGCAGTCATATAACAGTCACTAGGTAAGAACTAGTATTAAACTGCAGAGAAACCAAGTCTCTGAACATAGCAAGACTAGATTAAAATTAGATTAGCCTGTTCTAGTGTTTCCAGATTATGTTTATTTGTATTTGACAACTCTCAACAAATTGTGTAATTTACTTGGTTTGTATGATTTAAGCTCATTGACCAGATTAGAACATTATTTGATTATGGCTATACAACATAACACTGGGTCAAACTTTTTCTCTAAGAGAGAGAATTATCAGACAGTCATCAGACAAAGGCAATTATCAATCAGACTCCTCAGCAGTGCACCCAAAATCAGTATCTATGAGCCACCAATGACTTCAGATCATATCCTGGCTCCACACAACTAAGCCATAGGTGTTTATCTCCAGTCCAGGCCACAGTGCTCCACCTGTATCACTAAAACACCTCCAGCTTATCTAAACCGCCTTCGCCTCGCACACCGCACACCAGTAATCACCAGTAGCCACGCTCAGTAGCTCAGTAAGCCTCTTACAGCTTCCCTCCAGATTAACCGTTAGAGCCGACGACAGATGCGCCCGCTTCTGATAAAAACACAGCACCTGTGTGTGTGGACAGATTCAGCCGCCTTCCACCCAGCCAGTCACCCGCATGCCCACACCCACACGTCCCGGCACACCCACGCACACACACACGCCAACACACGCACACACACGCACGTACACACACACACACACACACACGCCAACACATGTATGCACAATGCTGTCAACCTCTTACTGAAGAGACAACCAGAGTTTTAAAGTAGCACATAAAAATTAGCAAATGAGAATAAAGAGTTATGGTCATGGACAAGAAGCCAGTAAGTCAGTCATTCACATATCTAATTAACTCTAGGATATGATTTGCGTCTGTCTGATCACTGCAGTGTTTTCTTGTCATGGAAATTAAACAAAAACTGTACAAACAAAAGCAGAAATGTATTGAAGATTAATTTTTTTAGCTGTTCCTTTGTATCCATCACTAACATATTGTCAGAAAAACTTTATCTGAACTTTTTTTTTTTATCTCAGCTGATTTTAAAAGTGAAATGGTTTTTTTTTATCATAATCCTTTTTCTAGACTTTTTATTTGTAGAATAATGAAGCATTGTAATGGATTTCCATATATGTTCATTGAGAAATCATTGTTTACATGGTTAGCTTACTAGCTTGTTAGCATTGAAAGTATTCCAATCACTCCAAATGGCATTACAGACACTATTACCTTGACCTAGCTTTCCTAACTAACAAGCTTAATTGTTCAAGGACATGAAGTAACCGAAAAGTTCTGGCATTTACAGGATAATTTATATCCATGAATACTAGTGGCCTACTACAGGTACATTTATGAAACACAGACCCTCTACTACATTGTAGTACATATTTTAGTCAGTTTTCAGTTCATGTAAAACATTATGGAATATGTCATTTGATGGAAGAATCTTGGCATCAGTTAGCAATTCTGAGTATATTCAAACCCACAATTGCAGACATTTTGCTTGTATGTGCATTCACAACCTAACTTACTCTTCAGGATGTAATGTCGATAATGCCAATGACCATAAAGCCAACCACCACAGTGTCAACATGAGCCAAATTGTACACCTCCACCTGCTCTATCACGTTTATATAGTTATCCATTTCTGTCTAACTTTTCAAGTTGTGACAATCATACTTCAGCTATTTTTTATTGAAAATGGCTACTACACTGAGACTAGTTTCACTAAAGTTGTTCAATAAGTAGCCATGTTTGATTCCAAAAGTCACAAATATGAGCAGAATAGTTTGAAATACTACCAAAGAACTGTAGCCTTACCACTGGAGATGAAATACGACAGCCAGGGCAGTCACAGATTGGCGGATGAACCTGTAAGATCCCTTTGGACATAAGTGTCTTCAGGCTTTTCCCTGTAAAAATACAAAAGTGGTGATTTGACTTTGTGAAATACATATTGCTGCTTGTGGTAATGTTAGAAAAATGTCTAAAGACCGGAAAGGAGAAAAAACAGATTAGGTGCAAAAAGTATGTGTGTCCTCATATATAATATATGGTACAGGAGTGCATGGTTGTACACAAAAGTACTTCTAACAGCGTTCTGGTGCAAATAGTCCATGCCAATAAATAAGAGGTTATTTATATAACAATATTTAAAAATAAACTATTGTAAACAAACCAGCTGGAGATTAGTGATGTGCCTCAGGGTTACTACTGGTTCGTCTGTCCGTCGGAGCATGAAGGAGGCAACAAACCTCTAACCACCTTTGTCAGGTCTTTATAAGTAGCACCACTTTCGTGCCATAACATCATGGAGTAGCGCACGTTAAAATCTTTCATAACTACAGAAATGCTGTTTATATCCTCTAGCCTAAATTTTGCTATTAAGCTCAAACGATTTTCATAACAGACATAATAACATTTCTAAAGTGTCTACCACCCCCCCCCCCTCGGGTTCCTCACGCGCCCTCCTGTCAGTCTCGCGCACCCAGAGAGGCTCCAGGTTCGGTCCAGCCGGCGACGCCGAGCAGAAACTCAAACCGAACAGATCATTCTTCGCGTTTACATTATAGAGACCCGGTTGTGTTTGCCTACAACACCTTCAGTCATGCGTTTCAGCTCCGCGAGTAAGAGCCTCAATACACTGAAGTCTACAGCCACAAACTGCCTTCTAAAACACTAAACACACTAAACACACTAAAGGAAGAACAACCTTCACGACACGCTGCTTTAATGTGACTGATATTATACACACACACATTATTCACATCGCCGGTGTATTTAAGACACCTAAGTGACTCCATGAACACAAACTTAACTTACCTACAGTTTAACATCATAATGTTCTGACACATCTGATCATTCAAACGTACCACGTTGTTCTTCACTCTCCATCAACTTCTCAATGCTACACACACACACACACACACACACATCCTCCAACATGAAACCACCGCTCCAAACGGAGTGTGTGTGTCTCGGTCCGATTCCAGTTCAATCTGTCAGTCGCCAAATTACGCACAGACTTTTGCGCTTTATTCCCAACACGGTGTCGGTGGTCCGGGCGGTAAATGTGAGGTTCGGCCGTCTGGGCTTCAACTCGGAATAAACTCCGTGAATAAACTCCGCACGGTGTGATGAACTGTAACCCTTTATTTCCAAAAGACTGGACCGGAGTAGCAAGAACAGAACCACGCAAAAACACGCGGTGGCCAAAAAACACGATCATCTGTTTACCGCCCGGCTCGGTTCTGGAGAGAATCACGTATTAGTGAGTTAATGGGTCTTACCTTTGTGTCTTATACTTCGCTTCCAGTCTTTGGCTGTTTCCCGTCCACTCACGAACTGGAACTCGTTGGGTGTGAGCCACTCGGCCCGGTACTTGATGGACGGACCTTTGCTGCCCTGACACAGTTTGTTGATGTAAAGTAAAGCCCGGTTCTCCCCACACTCCACCTCCATCACCGGCTCCCCCTGATCGAAGAACGGCTGGAAGTCCGGAACGGAGGAGAAGCGCTCTAGCATGAAGTCTTCGTGGTGGTGGAGGTGCTGGTGCTGCTGGTGCAGCGCGGTGTCGTGCAGACCCAGGAAGGCGCGCTGGTGCCCGAACATGTAGGAGGGAGGATGGGGGGTCACCACGGGGATGGAGGCGCCGGTTAACGGGGCCAGGTACCCGGGCTGCTCCAGGGCGCCCAGCGCCACCTCCTCCCCGTCCGCTCGCTCCTTCTTGATGGCGGGCATGTTGTCAGAAGCGCCGCGCCGGTAACAAGTGATCGGCGGTCCGTCCGACCCAACTTGCGTCTGTTTCTGGAGTTGACCCGCTCCACACTTGACGGCGCGCGAGGCTCCCGCGTGGCGCTGTGACAGAGCGCGTGAGTTCACCGACACGTTCACCGGTTCGCGGTGCTGACGGTGTTGACGGTGCTGACGGTGTTGACGAGCCTCGCCGCTGCACTACTGCCGTCACGGGTTCCGCTCCAGCCCACCACGTCTAATCGGAGCCGCTCGAATAACACGCGCCGTCCTGGCGACATATTAACGGTGAACGTCGCTTAATGATCATCGATCTACAATCGACTTAATGCTGCATTCGGGTGTTTTCCTCCAATTACCACAACACCGCTGTAACTTTCATTAAGGCTATTTTCGTCCTTTATCGATACTCGGGACCAGGTTTATACCGACCCACAAAGCAATATTTTGCCCTTTGATAGACTAATATTCATAGAATAGCTCATATAAACATAGTCTAAGAATAAAATCATGCAGGCAAACTGAATATTCTCATTTTGACAGGTATGAACAGTTGTCCCTTTACGGTCCCTTGTTTTAACTATTTGCGTGCATCAAAACGTCTGGAGCTAATGGGACGTTTGCTTGCTTTTTCTCTCTTTTAACCCTCCATATACCGTTAAAGTCACGCTTTAGTTAGACCCAGACCAAACAAGATTTGCACTCTCTGCCGCTTCTCTAACTTGGCCCATTTAAACAGCGGAGGTTGTGCGAGCGCGAAATGGCGAAGGGGGGCCGCGACGGACGGCGTTGCCTAACAATTTCCAGCTACTTTTCGAATTTTGAACGTCCCAAATTCTGAATGCCCCAAATTGTTCCTCACTCTCCCTTTTAAAGTAAAGAGTATGTGCACTTTTCAGTTATGGTAACCACACCTTTTGTAGCCCAGGGTAGATGTTTAACAATAGATTATTACTACACAAATCAACTTGTCACAATAGACTGTTAATTTTTTTCACATCAAATGATTAGGCTGGTGTAAACATTATACCTGTTCACAGTAGCTCTTAATACCTAGGTATCTGATAATAGAGATGACTATTCAGTCAACATATTACTACAGTTTGTAATCAGACAATGTAGACCTACTGCGAAACAGTCAAGCATAAAAACTCAAGGGAAAAAAATGTGATAATCAAAATAACAACAACAACAACAGAAAAACACTCACTGGCTCATTTCCTGTTCACTGTCAGTGATAATAAATATGTCACTAATTATCTAGGTTTTTGTTTCTTTTTTAAGAAATGCAAAATGACTAATAGCGAACTACCATCTTTAGACATAGCAGTAAACGCTACAGTAGTACTCAGTCATTAGTGCAGCTGCACAAGTATCTTAATAATGATGATATTAATGACAACAGAAATAATGAACCTAGACATGGCGAATACACTTACAACAATGTCACTATGTGTCAATGTGAAGAGTAACTATTAGCATCATACCCAGCGAGTGAAAAGTAAATTTGCTTACTGGCATTTTTAGACCTTGGTATTGACACACTAACTTTATATAGTTGACTCTTTTAACCGACAACTCCTGTACCACAATCAAAAGGTTAAGACGAGAACTCAGACTACACTAATTAGCCACTGATGTGACTAAGACTTATCTGTTCATATAGGGAGTGGGCTAGCGTACACAGCAGTGCCGTCAGACTCTTGCTCTAACACTAGCTGTTGTCTTCGTGTCGCCAGTATTTCATGTAAATCACACATATCGATGCTTCTTCAACATCCTGAGGTGACGGGGCTGATCAGTCTCAGCCACATACAGGAAGTCAACATTGCCTCCACAAACACATATCAAGAGGCGACTGGAAAAATACGTAAAGGTCAGGAGGTGTCGAGAGCTCGCAGTGTATCCGGAGGAGATCCCTGAAACCCAGAGTGAGAGGATGTCCTCTGGGGGATACCCCTGCCCACACACACCCACCACTCTCTTCATCAGAACCAGGGAGTGAGTCATGGGCTCCTCTCCAGGGACTCAAATCGCAACATTTACAAAAAAAAGGGGTTCCCCTGAACTTACAGATGATAGTGGCGCACACCCCACAGGACAGGAAGGGCTCCCCTGAACTTTTCGTCCCCCGCGTCACACTGAGCTCAGTTCTGGCCTTTTCTCCTGCCTCCTTTATGTTTAGTAACAAGAGTGCCAGCCACCCACTCAGGAACCCAGAATAGATTCTGACTAACATATTCACTTTTCATTGCATCATTGACTTTGCAGGAAATCTAAACTGTTTTCAAATCATTCTCTAACTACAGAGGCACGTTTTCTTTAGCATCAATTTATCAACTGAGGACTCATCAAATATTCCAGGTAAAATCTTTAACGGTCAATGGTTTTCATCTAAATGTGTTCAACACGTTATAATAATATTAATACATAAAACAATAAATAAAATGTAATTAAGATAGACAAAATATTGCAAAACAAATGTCGTACGGCTAATGTTAAGTCAGTGATCTCAGCATTTCGTATCTGAGGACCTTTTTTATAAAACTATATCCAAACAAAACTTTGCAGGAGACTGTATTATATGCCTTAATACAAAAGAATCCTATTCGAGAGCTAAGATGACTTTCTGGTCATGCTGTAATTATCCAATATATTCAAAGAACCACTTGCGTAATCCACTACTATGGCATAATGGATTGCGCTATGTCAGCTAATAGACTAGCCGGGCCGCTTTACAACTCTTAAAGTTTGTGTCCCTTTGCTCTGTGCCTTGATCACAAGCACGATGCGTCTGGCAGGGTCTGAATCATTGCGCAAATTGCTGGATCTTTCTCCGGTTTCCATGGATGGAGCCCGTAACTATGTTGCCACGGGCACGTGAGCTCCTATGTAATTGTTGACGGTTGACCACACCCTTTATACAATGCCACATGGGCCTGGTGCTTATTAGTGCAGTAAGGAAGCTGATAAAATCAGAGCTATTTTCAGTGTCTCACGCTTGAGTTTGAGAGCCACTGCTTTTGCTCAAGTGTATGATGACCTGTAGCTAGCATCACACTCCACGTTTTAGTGTCATACGTGACTCATAAGGACCCAAATGATTATTGGTGTTAGGCAGTAGTTTCTCCTAAGCAAACACGTGAAAACTCCAGTACCTCCCAGTACAAAAGGCAAATTACAAACAATTAAAACAGACCCCCCCCCCCCCACCACCACCGTCAAATAATTACATTAATAACATTAATACACGAAGAATAAACAGTAATAAAGTCAGGTAAAGTACAACAAAACTGATGTTGCAAAGATTTTAAGCTAAATTCAAGTCAATTTCTCTCTTACGTACTAGCCCGACATAAAGTCTAAACGAACAGTTAATGGTCGTCTGATAAAACTGGCTGCAGCGGCCCGATACAGACTGGAATGGTTAAGGATACTGAACGTGAACCAGACTAAATGATGAAGACCGCAGGACTGAACACGACCCATCCTAAATGATGAAGACTGAGAGGACTGAACGCGACCCATCCTAAATGATGAAGACCGCAGGACTGCCCCCAGTCTTCTCTCTGTTATATCTGGTCCTAGAGTGTAAGAGGCAATGGGCCATATGGAATTAAACAAAATTAAAACTAAATGCAAGCAACACTGAAAATACTGAATCATATATATAATTCAGTGTAACCACTGGTGTACTGAGCTGAGAAATTGAGAAATTATGAATTAGCACATTAACAAAAGTACAACACAACGGCTTCTTGTATAACTTATTATTAATATTACTTCACATCACTTTGGTGTTTTCCATATGGTATATTCACCATAGCATGTTTTCTTCTCCATTTTATTTGTTAGTCAAAGTTACGCTGGAGTGATTCAGTTGAATTAGAAGCAAAGGGAAGTGGTGTGTGAATCAGAATGAGCTTGTGACTTTCAGGTTATTTGCACCAATTGAAGAAACAGCGACCTATTAGACTCTAGTGTTCAACAGACTTGGCTGGTTTGGTTTAGGACACTGTGTTAGTCTAATTCTTAGTCAAACTAATAAGCTGTCGTTTGGACCCTTGATTTTGTTCTTTGAGAGAGTGAGCCTTTGAAGGCTAAGTCTAGTTCCTCTAAAGAGTCCGTTAACGTGGAAACTAGCAGCTCAAAATGTCTTTGTTTTGTCGATCGTCAAGAACCCCCTTTAAACGGTCCCCACCTCCGAGCCGTTGTTGGCAGCGGCCCCGGAGCCGCAGCGCTGCCGGCGGGGGAGAGAGGTAATAAATAACCCGGGGAGAGGAGCGGAGACCGCCGGGCGGTGCACAGTCTGACCTGACAAATACTCACTGGAAAACCATCAGAGAGCGAGAGCCCACCCCTAGCGCTTGGAGCCAGCCTTTGAGACATGAGCAGCAAAATATATGGGGCTACTACCCGTATTGGAAAAAGCGGCGTGTTTCTCTCCGTCGTTTCCCCCCGTCGACACGCAGTCACCAGAGACATGGTGGGAGTAATTAACTAATTTGTGAAAATTTATCATTTTACTATGAAAAAGTACAAAAGTACAAAATCGTCAATTGCCAAAATCTTCTGCAAATGTAAAAAGTGTGTTAATTTTGATCGCAGCCCTTCTCGTGTAGGCCTATTTAAAAATAAACTTAATAATGTCGACCGAGTGGACGGGTTGCACCAGCTGTGAATCTTAGATTAACATTCATAATATTCTGTTTTTCAAAAAGTTACATGGCTTCCAGTAACCTAGCCTGTTCGTGAATCCTGGACTTTTCAGGATCAGTTTTGCCCAACCTTTCAGCTGCCCACTGAGGTACAGTGTAACTTAAAACCATCAGCTCATCGGGTTTGTGCTGCCGGCGCCCTCCGCCTGCTCCCGGAGATCTAGGGGTCAGGCGGCTGTCTGTGATCCCAAACGACGGCTCTTCCACGTGGGATTTATTTCGTTGCTGAACGGGCGGGCAGGCGGCCCAAGAGGATACTGAGTTTAGACCAGCGTCTGTAGCTGTCAGCGCCGACAGAAGCGATCGAAGACGCGACACCTGACCCCCTCTTCCCTCCCCAAACACTTTCTTTCTCTTCACTTTCAGAGCACACACACGCACAACCACTCACACACACACACACACACACACACACACACACACACACACACACACACACACTTTGTTAATAAAGTCAAGAATCATTCTTTCAAAAGAAAGACACTGAGTCTCTCATGGGGGGTTATTTGTGGTGTAAATAACCACGCTAATTGTAATGGCAACATAATATTAAAATAATTCTAGAAGCTGCATAACATACTTACACTTAGAAATACACACTAGCCCATACTAAAATTACTTCAAATGATTTACTTAACATTATTTAGAAGGTGATTAACACCTCTTCATGGCACCTCAATCATCTGTACCCTCTGTACCTGCCCTTCACCTGAATATAGTCATCACACACTTGAGTAAGACACGTCTTTGGCTGTTTTAAAGACATGACATACAGCGTTTGACTTTTTTTGACATGGGGTGATATTTATTTTTCTGAGCAAACAAAATGGGGATATGAGAAAGTTGGTGCTGTGTTTGCTACTAGGAAAACCCAAAGTAGGTGCTGACCCACCTACATGTCATTAGCGGAAGAAAAACAACAGCCCTATCATGCAACATTATATGCAAAGTGCATGATTTCACTGTGCATTCCTGATCAGTCAACCTGTACACCCGCTCTGTGGGCATACGCACAGACGAAACCCTGTAGAAAGGGATCTACGTGGAGGTTTGAGAGAGCACATCTATTGTTAGGTAGCATTCTGTAGTTCATGATTTCCACAGGGCTGCATATATGGCATGGGCACACCCCTGCCGTTAATAATTTGTGCGGTAAAAGATTGGGCCTCTCTAAGCCTGTGGGAGTTATTGGCACCAGTTTTCAACTATGTTTGTGTGAGGCTGTGATAGGAACATAAATTATTTCTTATCTCTCCCACAATCCATTTTTCAAAGGGTTTACAATATGCGAAGGGTATCAGAGCAAAGCTTACAGTCAGACCTCCAAAGAAATGCATTTATAGACCGTTTATTTAGGCTGCACCAACGGTTAAAATGAGTTGGCCTACTATAAGATAACCAGTGGGGCAATGCTCATTAAGCTGTCTGTTACTATTTTTTGCTATAACTGGGAGGAAACCCAGAGCCAAATTAGAAATTGATGCATTGGAAAACCTGATTAAAATGAGAAATATGGTGGACAAAAAAAATCACATGGGAGATAATGCAAGACCATGTAAGACCATATTATGCAGCATGCTATATGAAAGGTCGTCTAATTTATGGTTCTATCATTTTTGCAGTTAAAATTTTTTTTCCTACCTAGGTCACATCAAAGTGGTATGATTTCACCAATGTCAATATTTTCATCTTTACTGTTCTGAAACTGTTGCTTAGCATAATAAGACCATGTATGTTAGCTAGATCCTCTCAGAAAGCAAAGTAAATAAACAGAAAGTCAACTTAAATTAAATAAGATTAGTAGCATTTAGTAATATTCCTCAGTATTTAGAAGGATGGTGAGAGCCTCAGTAGAACTGGTACAGCAGTGTTCCTGCTGGAAACGAAAGTCTCCTCCACGCAATTAGTTTATGGAGATCACCGTAAACTGTAACATTTGCATACTGTCAGATCATTGGTTGGGGACGAAGCTTTACAGGAAGCTGCACAAGAGAGTTATTTCAGCATTTTGTGCCCATTTCTGGTGTCAATAAGGCCTAGATTTTCAGTTAGCTTCAGTTAGTTTATTTACACTGTTGTAAATGTAAATGTGCCATATTTTGTCAATTGTGATTTTTACACCGCAATCGAAATTTGTCCTCCGCTTTGAACCCATCTGTGCAGTTAGAACACACACACACACACACTAGTGATTAACTAGGGGGCTGTGGATCACACGTGCCCAGAGCGGTGGGCAGCCCTAGCCCGGCGCGCGGGGAGCAGTTGGGGTTAGGTGACTTGCTCAAAGGCACCTCAGTCATGGCCTCAGGCCTGGGAATCGAACCCACAACCCTTCGGTCACAAGACCAGTTCCCTACCACCAGGCCATGACTGCCCCCTGTAAGACCAGAGCTCCCTTATCAAATTCTTATTTTTTAAATTTTAAACAAGTCAAACAGTTTGCAATATCTATATACAAAAATATAATGTAATATATTGCAATATTATAGTATAAACCACTATATAGGCTGGTATATATTACCATCTTTGGAAAGAGTTATCCTACATTTGCTTGCAAAGAATAATTTCTGATCTCTATGGCCCTATTGATTTTTCCCTGTGTGATGTGAAACCAGCAATCAGTACTGTGGTTTGAAATAGCCCTGAAACAAGAGCCAAGACGTCAATGAGTCGCCGACACGTTTCAATTAGCACGCCGCCCTAGCCGATCGGTCCCTGGGGGCCCTTTGGCGCTGAAGGTTGACCACGCCCTAAACCACCTTCAAAGGAACATGGAATTTTGGGGGTATATGGATTTAGGAAACGTTACAGGTAATTCGCAGCCGAAATGCATGCAGACTACAACTGAACTGTTTGGTCAAATATTATTACCTTGCAGGCATGGAGGGAAGTGTATACGCAATGCAGTTAGTTTCAAGGTTATATGTTCATTTAGACTCAGAGCTTGTGAGGTTGCCTCACAAACATCGAATGCAACTGTATTAGCACATAGCCACAGAGTGCAGCCCTTCAATTTAAATAGGATCAATACGCACAAGTGCGATTCCTCCGTAATTTCTAAGCCCTTTCATTCTGAAGCTCTTTTATAACATTTTTAGACTTTGACAGTAAAACTCAGAAAAGCACGTTGGGCCAGGTGCTGCCACAGGGTTCTGGTGTCTTGAGCGTCAGGCTACGGAGCACGTGCTTCCTCTCCTCCCTGGTGGGGCTGAGTATGAGGGGCGGGGCTGAGTATGAGGGGCGGGGCTAAGTCGTAGGTGCAGGGCTCTCCCACAACAGCGTCACTGAAGCCAGGTGAGCACTGCAGCCATCAGCCTGACGTCCCTCACGTGCGTTAAAAGGCCGGACGTGACCGCAGCTTACTGGGCACTTTTTTTATCTTGCAGATGATTTTTTTTTTAGGGTTTTAAGCAGCATCCCTTTCAGGAATATTGTTACACATATTTTATATGGAGAAGTTTGCACTAGTGTACTGTATATGTGAAATAGGATCATGAGTTTATGTGTGTGCGCTCCAGCATAAGACATGACTGTGCGTGTGTGTGTGTGTGTGTGTGTGTGTGTGTGTGTGTGTGTGTGTGTGTGTGTGTGTGTGCGCGTGTGTGTGTGGGCACAGCATCCTTGAGGTCAGCGGTTTCTCTGACCCTGAGCTGGGGAGCTCTGCACCGACAGTTCTCATCAGCAACACTAGACTGCACACTCTGGAGCTCCATGGTTATGGAGCGCGGAGAAGGAGGGGTTATATGACAGCCCGCCGGCCCACCTCTCTGCCCCCTCCTCGGGCCTCGGAGGTGCTGTAGCCCCCCACTCTTGTTCTCATTCTCCAGCAGCTCTGCTCCACGCACACCGCCGGCCATCTTTCCCTGGCTCCCCGATCGATACTGCTCATCGCCTTTCATCTGACCAGCTCCGTGGAAGAGCTGCTCTTTCTGGAGAGAACCCAACCCAGGCCCATGCGAGCTGGGCACGGCTCTCTCTCGCCGCCTGGCTGTCTGTCTGCCTGGTGCCCAACACACGTCACTTCGCTCATGGGTGGGGTGACTGCACAGATGCTGAGACTGTGACTTGAAGCCAAATAGCAAGGCTGGTCTAAACGGAGACAGGTTCATGTAAAATACACCATGGAGAAAGGCAATGGGGTGTTACACTTAGTTACACTTTGCATCCTTTATGTTCGATTCTCACTCGGTGAAACTGAACACCAGCTCTACCTGGAAATGTATTCATCATGTCCAGTCAAGTAAAACCACATGGTGGTCAGATTCAGAGTACTGGAAATGTGAGCAAGATGACTCACAAATATAGAAATACAGCTTTTTGCCTTGAAGAAGTTAAAGGCCATGGACAATCTTCTGAGCTTTGGGAATTCTGACAGATTTAAGCACATCTAATAAGATCTAGAGGTCTTAGTTCGTGGGACTTATACCTGATTAGAATACAACATTTTCAAGGTCATCTCCCCCCCCCCCCCCCCCCACCACCACCAAAATATGTTGGAATCCCAAAGTTCACTTCAATCATAATTTCACTAGACAAGGAAGCGATATTGTATAGCAGCAGCAGTTTGGCGCAGACAGGCCTCTGCACAGCTAGTATTTAGATCCACTTTCCAATTTTCCTTTACAATCATAAAAAAGATCAAGTGCTAGCATAGTAGAATGAGACTTAATGCACTGCCATAATTTGACATTGAGAAAGTTTATGTGATGCCTGTATCCCGTAACCTGGATACACCGACTCACATATAGTCTTAACTTTGTATGAAGCCATGGGAAGGCTCCTGTCCTTCAGCGCCCAAAGAAACACGCCGTCACAACGTTGTCCAAACAGATATTTAGTCTGTCCCGGCACGACCACGGTGTCTCGTTTTTATTGGAGGTCTGAATCACCGGCGTTTGCGTGAGACGGCAGGGGCGGCTGCAGTTTCCACTCGGCACGTCACGTTCGGGACCACAGCGGGAGAGCGCGGCGGAATCCGGCGACGCCGCCTGCCAAAGTCGCGGGGACCGGCCCGCACACTGTAAACACGACGCGGTGCCGGCGAGACCGCGGCGAGCTCCGCTAACTTCTCCCTGTGGCAGCTTCCTCTCACAGATTTAGAGAATGTCTGGACCTGTGACTCACCCTGAAATATGAAGGAGGGAGCTGACGAGAAGAGGGACAGTGTCCATAACACTTCCAGACAATCCACGAGGACGTAAAATTTGTAGCTGACCAATTGTAACCAAATAGTGACTTAGAAAAGAGTAAGCTTCTCTCCGTGTATTGTGGCTTTTTAACAAAAAAATTCTATGCTATTTATGAGCCTTACAAAATGGCCAATCCTTATAAATATGTAATGAACTTGTTTATTGCATGGTTATTGAATTGGGAATACACAGTAATGGGTCTGTGTGTGTGTGTGTGTGTGTGTGTGTGTGTGTGTGTGTGTTTTAGAAGGAAGTTATAGAGTGAGAGAGTGAAAGAAATAGAGTTAGGGAGTGGCAGTAAAGAGGGAGTGAGAGCGAATGTGTTAGTGTGCGCTCATTTCTCTGTGAGCGCTATGGCACTTAAATAATGCTGTATGACAAACCAAGTCCCCACCAAGAAGCTTTGGTGGTGCCAAGTCCCTCGTTCACACCGACGCGTGCAGAGGGGCAACGTCTCCCCGCTGTGAGGGGCAGCGTCTCCCCGCTGTGAGGGGCAGCGTCTGGTCCTCCTGCCTCACCCAGGCCCAGGCATCATGGTCCGTCTCTCGATCCGTCTATCAATCCGTCTCCCAGTCCGTCTCCCAGTCCGTCTCTCAGCCCGTCTCTCAGCCCGTCCCTCAGCCCGTCCCTCAGTCCGTCTCCCAGTCCGTCTCCCAGTCCGTCTCTCAGTCCGTCTCTCAGCCCGTCCCTCAGTCCGTCCCTCAGTCCGTCCCTCAGTCCGTCCCTCAGTCCGTCCCTCAGTCCGTCTCCCAGTCCGTCTCCCAGCCCGTCCCTCAGCCCGTCCCTCAGCCCGTCCCTCAGCCCGTCCCTCAGCCCGTCTCTCAGCCCGTCCCTCAGCCCGTCCCTCAGCCCGTCCCTCAGCCCGTCCCTCAGTCCGTCTCCCAGTCCGTCTCTCAGCCCGTCCCTCAGTCCGTCCCTCAGTCCGTCCCTCAGTCCGTCCCTCAGTCCGTCTCCCAGTCCGTCTCCCAGCCCGTCCCTCAGCCCGTCCCTCAGCCCGTCCCTCAGCCCGTCCCTCAGCCCGTCCCTCAGCCCGTCTCTCAGCCCGTCCCTCAGCCCGTCCCTCAGCCCGTCCCTCAGCCCGTCTCTCAGCCCGTCTCTCAGCCCGTCCCTCAGCCCGTCCCTCAGCCCGTCTCTCAGCCCGTCCCTCAGTCCGTCCCTCAGTCCGTCTCCCAGTCCGTCTCTCAGCCCGTCCCTCAGCCCGTCCCTCAGCCCGTCCCTCAGCCCGTCTCTCAGCCCGTCTCTCAGCCCGTCCCTCAGCCCGTCCCTCAGTCCGTCCCTCAGCCCGTCTCTCAGCCCGTCTCTCAGCCCGTCCCTCAGCCCGTCCCTCAGCCCGTCCCTCAGCCCGTCTCTCAGCCCGTCCCTCAGTCCGTCCCTCAGTCCGTCTCCCAGTCCGTCTCTCAGCCCGTCCCTCAGCCCGTCCCTCAGCCCGTCTCTCAGCCCGTCCCTCAGCCCGTCCCTCAGCCCGTCCCTCAGTCCGTCCCTCAGCCCGTCTCTCAGCCCGTCTCTCAGCCCGTCCCTCAGCCCGTCCCTCAGCCCGTCCCTCAGCCCGTCTCTCAGCCCGTCCCTCAGTCCGTCCCTCAGTCCGTCTCCCAGTCCGTCTCTCAGCCCGTCTCTCAGTCCGTCCCTCAGCCCGTCTCTCAGTCCGTCTCCCAGTCCGTCTCAGAGGGAAGGAAAGGAAAAGCTCCTCGTTACGGTTCCCGCAAGTTCGCAGCCCTGTGAGTAAATGTGGAGAGATGGAGTGTGAATTAAGGACACTAATATTCCCGGCGGGCCCGGCAGCCGCTGGGGGGGGGGGGCATGGCTCAGGAATGCTCGACGGAGCAATTCCACTTGGCAGGTAGATGAAGTGCGGATCATACAGGCAGGCATGCGCTGATTAATGGGAGCGGGAAGGCGCCGGTGAGAAAACAACGCCATAAATCACCGTCGCCGCGATGGTAATTGTAATTGAAATGAATTTGTCTGTCCGGAGCTAGGCATTGCAATTGATATTGACCAAAGCCCTGGTGGTCTGTGCAAAATGAAACACAGAAAATGTATTCAGAGCATCCGTCGTGAGGTTCATACATCACTGTATAACACAATTGTACCATCCGAGAGCAGTGAGTGGAGGAAACCAGCCCCGGTGAAGGTTGCACGGAGACGCCTGTGTGCCATCTTATCTCAGCGGACACGGGAGACTTATGGGTGGCTAAAATGGAATACCTCATTCAATAGCGTGTTAAAGGAATGTGCTTACTATGGACTTGCTAAATTTCCACTGGAAACAGAGTGCACCTTCTTTATTTAACCTTCCGGACTGTGCTGTGACGGAATCGGTCAGATTTGAGCACGAGCGTCTGACAGGATATTAAGAGGGAAGGAGAGAACCAGAATGACGGCCGGGGCGGTCAAAGGCCAGGACCCTGACGACAGCACTGCACCACACACACACGGCCCGGTGTCACCGATACGCTGCTCTCTCCCTGCTATACTACGTGGCCAGCAGTCTTCCTCTACCCTTATATTCACAGGCTCAGGGGCCACCTGTCTGCAAGCCTCTTAAGCCGGGGTGCATCTCACCGTCTGTGCCCTCTCTCTGCCCTTCATGCTGACACCGACCCCAGCAGGCCCGCAGGGCGCCGTACAGCTCGCTCCGTCAGCACCCTGGACACATCTGAGACTGACACTTAGGTGAGGTTTACGTGACCGATATGGCAAAACTCTATGCTAACTGAATTACTGCATTTATTTAGATGAGGTGTTAATACCGTGGTGTGTTAATATACAATTTAACAACATATACTAGAATATGTCTGCCAGACGTGTACTAAGAAATTCGGTAAAGAAAAAATTCCCAATAGTTCCTTAATATTTGCTTACTTACTATTAAATAAAAACACGCAAAAGCATGTAAAAGACATGCAAACTCTCAATACAAAAGACTTATTGCATAAGTATACTGGAATAATTAATGAGCCACTAATTTGCCTTCCTCATTGGTACTGCACTGTTGTAGTAGAATTTGCATGTTGAATTTGACAGGGAAGTCGGGCCGAACAAACGCAGGAACGTAAAAATGCAAGACATGAAAGCCGGGACGATTTTGGTAGCAGTAAGCAGTTTATATTTCACAAGTGTGCTGTGTAGCTGCAGTGTCCAATTATCATTGGACAGAGAGATCTAGAGCATCAGGGCAGATATTTAGACAGAGGGAAGGAGGCGGGCAGAGGCCCAACCCCCCCAGGGGCACTGTGACCTCATTGGTGCTTTTTTGTTGTTGTTGTGCTTTTTTTCGGGCAGCCTCCGCCCGTGCTTAATTCACCAACAGGGTTCAATTAGCGGAGGCAGCAGCTAGCGCTGTGAGGCTGTGGTGGGGAACAGGGAGAGCTGAAATCAACGCCCCACGCTACAGACCTAATGCAGATGATCACGCACATGAACCTGCAAGAACCCCCTCCACACACACACACACACACACACACACACACACACACACACACATACACACACACACACACATACATATACCAAACACAAACATACACACACACACACATACATATACCAAACACACACATACACACACACACACACCAAACACACACACACACATACATATACCAAACACACACATACACACACACACACACCAAACACACACACACACATACATATACCAAACACAAACATACACACACACACACATACATATACCAAACACACACATACACACACACACACCAAACACACACACACATACCAAACACACACACACACACACACACACACACACACACACACACATACCAAACACACATACATATACCAAACACAAACACACACACACACACACACACACACACACACATACATATACCAAACACACACATACACACACACACACACACCAAACACACACACACATACCAAACACACACACACACATACCAAACACACACACATACACACATACATATACCAAACACACACACACACATACATATACCAAACACACACATACACACACACAGACACATACACACACACACACACACACACCAAACACACACACACACACATACCAAAAACACACACACACACACACACACATATACCAAACACACACACGCATATACGAAACACACACACACACACATACACACACACACGCACACATATACCAAACACACACACAAAAACACACACACACACACATATACCAAACACACACACACACACACACAAACACACACACACACACCAAACACACACACACATACCAAACACACACACACACATACCAAACACACACACATACACACATACATATACCAAACACACACACACATACATATACCAAACACACACATACACACACACAGACACATACACACACACACACACCAAACACACACACACACACATACCAAAAACACACACACACACACACATATACCAAACACACACACGCATATACGAAACACACACACACACACATACACACACACACGCACACATATACCAAACACACACACAAAAACACACACACACACACACACACATATACCAAACACACACACACACACACACAAACACACACACACACACACACACATATACCAAACACATAAGCGCATGAGCGAACATGCACACAGAATGCAAAGTCACACATTCTCACAAATATACATGCATGTACACACACACACACACACACACACACACACACACACACACACACACACACACACACACACTAACTGAGCAGACCTGCTCTCATTCATACATTGTTCCAACACTAAACAAACAAGTGTGTGCTGCTCCGCTCAATCATGGACTCTATCAGAACTGCTCGAGTCGGATTGTTTTAGGTGAAAAAGAGCTCAGCAGAAATCACTGCTGGGCTCAGCGCCAGACCTTTTATTTCTCCTTTTTTCTCATCCCCTGATTGTGGCTCATTCGGCCAAATTAATGTGACCCTGGACTCTACACTACACGTGCCTTTTCTGAACTTTCTAATCTGACAAATCTAGACAGGTTCTGCGTGTATTCCCACAACCCCCTTCTAAGCGCGCAGGTGTGTTACCACTCCACATCTACTCATCCTTCTCCTAAACACTAAATGTGACAAGGAGGTAGCTGTACACTGACCAAGAACAACTTTCCAATACATTTACCCTATAAACCCACACCATAATGTAGAGGAAACACAAACCTTCTAACTTTGTAAATAGGTTTTTGTACATACAGTAGATAATATTTTCAAGAGTTCCTGGGTCTTATTTCTAAGTGAACTCTGCTTTCCTATGCTATATAGGGTCTTAATGAATCTTTTCAGCTGTCCAATCTGAGAAGAATGTCAAAACATACAATCCCGATTCCACACACGGCCTCTGGACTATTCTTACTCACGCACTGTAGGGGGCATAACGCTCTCCCTGTATGGTAGGGGAACTCATTTGGGTGGCCTTAATTCCGGGAAACTCTTACAGGACGTTAGAGAGACTGAGGCGTTGGCTCAGAGGCAGCCTGGCAGAGCAGGGTGTGTGTGTGTGTGTGTGTGTGTGTGTGTGGGGGGGGGGGGGGGGTGTGTGTGTATGTGTGTGTGTGTGTGTGTGTGTGTGTGTGTGTGTGTAGGGGGGGGTTACAGCTGGCAACATTCCCGGCTGCAGGCGCAGTTAGTCGGTCAGAGCTCAGGCTGAGACTTCAAGCACAGACAGGAGGCCAGTCCACTGCCGAGACTACACAGACTCCCAGAGTAAGACAGAGACGCCGCACATCTCACACCTACGGACGCGCAGAACGCCGTGCGAGCAGGGAAAATGCCCTCCGCAAAAAGGGAAAAGTGACGTTCAGGGCACGGCGCCAGAACTGTGCACATGTGAGGAGGTTGAAAAATCATAAATCATCATTGATCCATTCATTTATTCAGCTACCTCCTACCACCAACCCCACACCCACACCAACACCCAGCCACCTGCCTGGTGTATCCACAAATTAAACGCATCAATAATTAAAATCATGCATCAGGTGCAGAGTGCCTGTGGCCCAGCGGTGAGAAGAACCAACCAACACACTTCTGCTTCTTCTCGTCTCAAGCGCCACAGTTTCCAAGGCAACAAACTTATGGTAGGCTACTTTCACTTCCCACTCTCTCTCTTTCACCCCATCTTCCTTTATCTCTCTCTCTCTCTCTCTCTCTCTCTCTCTCTCTCCCTCGCTGAATCTAGTAGTGGCGACTTTCAGTTCCTAGCGATCAATCAGCATATAGACAGGCAGAGACTTTGATATCGCTGGAGAGAGAGAGAGAGAGAGAGAGAGAGACAGAGCGACGGAGAGAGAGACAGAGAGAAAAAGGGAGAGAAAAAGAGAGAGAGGGGAAAGTTTCCCTTTGACGAACATGTTCCATTGTGAGAATCCCCAGCGGCCTCTGACATCTGGTTCCAGTTAGCACCGTGACGCGCTTCCTGCCTGGGCCACGGTTCACAAGTCAAACACCACGCTGAAGGGTGAGGAGAAGAAAACACACACGCACACCTCACACTCTAATATGATCTGCACGCGCACGTGTGTGTGTGTGTGTGTGTGTGTGTGTGTGTGTGTGTGTGTGTGTGTGAGAAAGTTCTGAAGCACTAGGGGAGATTCAGGACTCAGTGGACACACATTCACATTTTATCCAAAGAGTGAGAATTCAGGTTCATAACAAGAAGTTATTCTTCGTAAGGTTGACGCCCATGCTCGCTTTCTACGTTATCATAACACGTACAACACATTTTTTCATTATATGAAGGGTTTTATATATATATTTATATATATATATTTCAGCATATTCACACGCAGTAGATGCTGAAACCAGAGCAGTAAGTCATTATTGAGCAATCTAGCATTTTACGTAAAGTGTTACCAAGTCACTAAGAAGTGGAAAAGTGTGACCCTCAAAAATGTGGGTGTGGAACGTATGTGCAGAATATGAGCTGCACCCACACATACACACTGAAGGGAAACCCTAAAGTCTGTGGGGGCACACGCACATATACACACAAACACACACACGCACGCACATACGCACACGCACCGTGGCTGGAGCCTCTGGGTAACGAAAGTGAGAATGAGGGGGGGAAAGACGAGAGTGTAAAGTGAAAATGTCATGAGTATAGATATAGAAGGCAAGCAGACCACCAAAGGGCTTGCCTGCGTCGGTGGCGTCTCTGGAACGCCCCCACGCGTATGTCGTGCGCTGCTTTGATCACCCAGGAGCCATCACGTCGGCCTCTACGCCTCGATGAGGCACTCGGCTCCAGCCGGTGGTGCCGGCGGGGTGCGTATCATACGCCCAGAGATCTTCATCTACGAATGGAAAGTCGTGCTGCAGCTCAGCGACTGTTGCAATACCACGCAGTAGCGCGGCGGTGCCACTGGTATACAAAAGGTTGAAAGTCGACCAAAGACAGTAGCAACACAAACCACTGACAAACTGTATCCTGCTTACAGATCCACTGTACAATTTTCCATCAGTATTACCGGTTGAGATGCTGTATGGAGAAGAGACCTGAAATCTGTGGCCACTACAATCTGATTCAGATGTTCCATTTTATATCCATATTTGTTTGTACACAACAACACAAAGAGAGCATTTCTACTTCAAGATTCTGAACTACATGTTCTAGATGAAACTATTATCGAGAGGAAATCCTCTGTGTCTTCTAAATGGTTGTTTATGGTAATGAAACATGTCAACATGGCGATTCAAAAATTTAATGAACTTTGAAACTTGTGGAATTAGCTGGTACTGCAGTGGCACATTGCATTACATCTAGAAGCACAGAGACAGAATCAAGATCTTCATGGGACCCCATATAAATGAGAAATGTCAGAGACTTTCCGGTTTTATTATCTCTGACCTTCTACATTTTGTTTCATCTTTGAATAGCGCAGTCTTCGATTAGTCATAAAAAGATGACGTGATATATGGGTTCTTACCTTTGGGTTATGGTGTAAAGGACGTAGTATGCTGGGGGATGCAGAATGAGGAGCTATAGGAGGTTCCCACATACGTTGAAATTGATCAAATTTGAGCATGTCCTCTGTTCCTATTCCACAGCTGGGTGTATGTGTAACAAACGAATTAAATCCAACATAGGAAGGATTTCATGGAGTTTATGATTTGGTGACTGAACATGGTATACATTAGTTTAAAAACAAATACACAAGTCAAATTCTAACACAAATTTGATGTATTCTGGAAGGAAGGTTTGTCAGTATGCATCGCTGCCAGTGCAACTGAGAAAATGAAGTCAGGCCTCAGGATTCTATTTGTTTTGCTTTCCGCTCCCGTCTAAATGAGGCATACCGGGACAAATGAAAATTTAAGGAAGACCTATTGATCGGCACAGGAGTCACAGAGAGGTCGGCCCAATCACAGCGCCAAAGCAGTGCAGTCAGCCCGACGGAATATGGCCCATCCTCACCTGACCTACACTCCCAGAGCCCTCTGCCTGACCCCTACCCACACCACCTCACCGCCCAGCAGAGCTTCTCCGACACGCTATTACAGAACGAGACGGCCAAATAAAATGTATAACAGACATCAAGCTAAATGGTGGAGTAGTGCTGGCCTTTCTCTGTCCCTCTCTCTGTTGCACACTGGAGAGCACGCACACCCCCACACACGAAGGAAGGAACCGTGGCGGTAAGCCCCTCCAGCGGTGTTCACATCCTGCAGGCGCCCCCGGGTTCCAACCTGTCAATATGGCGCGGTGCGCCCGCCCTGCTCTCCGCTGTGGCCCCGTCAGAGTGGGACAACACCGCTCCACACACCTCCCTCCTCCACACACACCGAGGGCTCGAGAGACGATGCGTCCAGTTCAATTACACAACCAAATCTATTTGCGATCAATACAATGTTATCGTGTACTTGTGTGTGCTATACATTTACTCAACGTGCTAAACCCTAAACCCTCAGAACTGGGATGTTGAAATAACCCAACGAAGCATGAAAAACGGTCACTGCAGTTCACTGCAAGTGAACATTCCTAAATCTACGCCTCACAGTAACCTAAGCAGAGCTCACACATGTTAGCTACTCGCCTTTAGATGCCTTTAAGTGACAGCATATAACTGGGTAGTGAGACATCGCTGGGTCCCAATTTTACTATTTTGTTGCCTTACATTTTCCTCTGAGGCCTCAACAGCTGACCATGCAACTGTTGTTAATATTACTAGCTGTAATAGGTAAATAATACTACAATGAACAAACAAACAAAATACGGATTGTTGGTAACTTAAATATGTCTAAGTTGAATATGTTGCAGTAACCGATGTTGCTAACAAATTTTAGCTAAGGTCATTATCGACATGAGTATCTAAGGTCAGTTTACATTCAATGTCAATACGTGCAAACAATATATATATATATATATAGAGAGAGAGAGAGAGAGAGAGAGATAGATAGATAGATAGATAGATAGATAGATAGATACATGGACGTAGTTTTGATTTCACAAGTGGGGGGGACACAACCTGGGGTGGCGAACTGTTAAGCGGGGGGGGGGGGGGGGGGGGTGCTGCATGATCCTAGTGCTAGATTTGTCGCTATTTGGATATTGGTTTTTTTACCGTTAAAAAGTGGGGGGGACATGACTTTGTCACTACTTAAATATTTGGTTTTAACTGTAAAAACTGGGGGGGGACCAAAACCGGCTTTTGAAAAAGTGGGGGGGACATGTCCCCCCCGTCCCCCCCCAAAACTACGTCCGTGGATAGATAGATAGATAGATAGATAGATAGATAGATAGATAGATAGATAGATAGATAGATAATAAAACAAGATATGGCTCTTTATGACCTGGTTCATTATGGGGCCTGTTTTTAATT
>NW_027506909.1:302513-340847 GCF_052324685.1 Brachyhypopomus gauderio
CCTTCAGCCCTTCAACCCTTCAGTCCCTTCAACCCTTCAGCCCTTCAGCCCTTCAACCCTTCAGCCCTTCAGTCCTTCAACCCTTCAACCCTTTAACCCTTCAGCCCTTCAACCCTTCAGCCCTTCAGTCCCTTCAGCCCTTCAACCCTTCAACCCTTCAGTCCCTTCAGCCCTTCAGCCCTTCAGTCCCTTCAACCCTTCAACCCTTCAGGCCCTTCAACCCTTCAGCCCTTCAACCCTTCAACCCTTCAGCCCTTCAACCCTTCAATCCTTCAACCTTTTAACCCTTCAGCCCTTCAGCCCTTCAGCCCTTCAGCCCTTCAACCCTTCAGCCCTTCAACCCTTCAACCCTTCAGTCCCTTCAGCCCTTCAGTCCCTTCAGCCCTTCAGTCCCTTCAGCCCTTCAGTCCCTTCAGCCCTTCAACCCTTCAGTCCCTTCAGCCCTTCAGCCCTTCAACCCTTCAGCCCTTCAGCCCTTCAGCCCTTCAGCCCTTCAGCCCTTCAACCCTTCAACCCTTCAACCCTTCAGCCCTTCAACCCTTCAGTCCCTTCAACCCTTCAACCCTTCAGCCCTTCAGCCCTTCAACCCTTCAGTCCTTCAACCCTTTGCCAGCATATGGTTTGGCTTTGGCTTTATGGCACCCAGCATTATTCCAGCATGGCTGTTTAAACACAACAAGGCCCAGCAATTATGTCATTAACAGAAATCAAAGTGCAGAAGGTGGTGCAAGTGGTGACAGTGCCCTGGCGACGGTTCCATGGTGATGATGCCGTGGCGACAGTGCCACGGCGACGGTGCCCTGGCAATGGTACCATAGCGTTGTACCTGCTGAGGAGAGCTTAAAAGCGGGAAGGAGAGCCGGGCCCTGCGAGGCCCTCGCCCACCCGCTGCCGGGGCTTGGCCACGCCATGCATACATTAATGGGCTCGCTGCACTAATTGCTTCTCACTTAGACAAACCTTCGCAAATCACGGGGCGAGCCGGCAGCGGCGCTCCAGCCCCCTGGGACAGGAGACGGCAGGCAGGCGGGCGGGGGGGAGGCGTGGGGGGGGGGGGGGACGGGGGCGCCAGGAGCGTGTGGAGTGTGGGCGCCTCTGACGGGGGGGAAGAGGGAGGGGCTGCTCCCAAGAGAAGGAAGGAGTAGAGAGAAACAGAGAGGGAGGGGGGGAGAGAGAGAGAGAGAGAGATGTGCACACACATTTTCAAACATACACACACACACACACACACACACACACACGAGCACCTATCCTTGCTCATCCATGGTCCAGGGTGAATAGAACTTGCAAGCCCCGGCCCCCACCCCACCCCACCCCACCCCCCGCAAACACTCTTAGATCTCAGCTCTCTTTCCTACACCCCCACCCCCTCCAGCTCACTATCTCTACTCTCAAACACCAACTCAGAAAGGGGTAAGATGAAACTCAAAAAAAAAAAATCAATAGCACAGATGGATAGCCGGATAACAGGGTCCGGCATGCTCTGGTGGTGAGGCAATCCAGAGGGTGCCCTCACAACTGCCAGGCAAGCGGAAAGAAGAACAGCACAGGGCCATGAAAGAGGGGTGATGGGCTCTTGGAACATAACCACACCCTCCCCACCCCCCTACCAACACACCTAACACACTCACACACACACACACACACACACACACTCCCGCTTCACTCCTCATCTTTTCAGTTTGCCCACGTGCACACTCACCACAACACCCATTGTTATTGTTCTTCCCTTTTGCTCCTGAACCTCGTCCCCCGCTACCTCAGAAAAGCACGAGGCCCCTGACGATGAACGCTTGATCAACATGTCTGGGTAGGTTGTGCTTTAAATGTTTGTTAAAATCGCACAACAAAAGTCACTCCACAATAACTGTACTGCCCCTGTCTTCTGGTTTAAGTTAAATAAAGATACAAAAATTAATATAGCATATACAGACATGAGTAAAAGTAGTAACAAAACAAAACAATATATAACACATACATAAATATACATAAATAAATCACTAAAATTGGTTGCTAATAGGTAGATGTTTTCCTCGCCACTGTCACCTTTGACTTGCTCATTAGGGATCTGGACCCATACGATTGTAAAGCTGCTTTGTGACAACATGTGTTGTAAAAAGAGCTATATAAATAAATTTGACTTGACTTGACATATGGCTACAATGGATTAAATATTATAATATATATGATGATATAGTATAGAATGTATTTGCATTTTTAATAGGTTCAGTGAGTCTAAATAAAGTCTAGACCACAGTTCTAGTCCTGTAACCTACTGCATATAGTACTGTTTACTGTATACGGTCACAACATTGCTATAGTCTCTCTTTTAGATCACTGAGAAAAATATGTCAAATAACAATAAACACAACTTACAAATTTGAACACATTTTAAAACTAATGCGCGTAACGGACAGGACACAGTGAGGAGAATATGTACACCGTAATAGTTATTAAAGCTACTGCTGTCATACCCATATTTTTAGATATTTACACTTTGTCCAAGGATGGAATGACGCTGCCTGCTTCACGAGCACCCCCTGTTGGTGAGAGAAGAGCACTGCGCGACGGGGCCACGCGCTCGGGTGTTACCCATAAAATATGTGGATTTACTGCAACATTGCTCTTACATTAAGACTGTAGTAGACATCTTGGAGTGTATACACGTAGTGTCGATACGCGGGATGACACATTTAAAAAACTTCAAAACAAGCACAGGCCTAATCTTTATCAGCCTTTAACGTGTCAGAGATGTGAGGCTACATACTAGATGTGGTTTAGACATCTAGAAGGAAACACCGCTGAGTCCGTTTAGAGAGCAAACGAGGATACCGCCAGAAGCGCAGTGAGAGGTGGAAAAATACGAAGCGCTTCACTTTGAACACGGCAACCTGAATATATTGAAGGTTTCACATGTTATGCTTTGAACATGTCGGCCTCTAGTGGCCATTACTTGAATACCCCTTTACAAGATTTTTAAAGGAGTTTGACAAGCAGCACTTACCTACATTGTAGTGGACATCACTCTCATTAAAGGTCTCTGTGGACGTTTTTAAGCTATGGCAAAGCATTTAAACAGAAAATCAAACAAAGCATAATAAGCATTATAACAAATAACAATTATTACAAATAATAATTGTACAATTTTGCATTATTCATCAAATGCTTTCTGGTATACAGACAATGTTTTCTTTTCATCCATTTCATTAGGTGAAAAAGTATATGACTTGCAAATAAATAACAAACCACTTGAATTTCCCCATTAAACAAACACATTTGTTTAACACATTTTTAAAACTGCGATAGAGAAATATTTACTTCGCTCTTGCATTCTTATTTGTTGGCTGAAGTACTATTGATATTATAACACTTTTGTCATACATTGTAACATTTGTATTATTTAGTGAACTGAATGACGGTTGTTCAAGAGATAAGATTCTATTTTACTGGTTGTGAGCTCCCCAGCAAAATCTGATTTAATCCCGTGATAACCATGTCAACCTTAAAAACACTCGGAAGAGCCATCTAGTGTCAATTTTGTAATATTGCACATCTGGTGCTAGCCTGTCCTAAGAAGCTTTATGAAGGTATAGTTCATTTTACTGTGTCCATTTTAGTCAGTAATACTTCTGTGTTGCAGCTTGCATTACTCATACAATTAAGTTCATAGCACACATTATGATTAAACTTATATTAGTGGGTAAGATTCTAAAGTTGAGGAAGCAAAATGATCAGTAAAAAAGTCCTAAATAAAAATATCTTCTCACTCATCGAACGAGCAGGTAACTAGATCCTGCGTTTCATATTATGCAAATGTGAAACCATTAGATCACTGACTCAGCAAACAGGATGCAGACACTATGCAAATTAGACTGTATAGTAGGTGGACATGATAAATACATTAGAGGCCTGAAGGCAGATTGCGAGGCCACTTAATCTATCTGGGTCTCTTCAACTATAAACAAGCTGGGCTTTTCTGCTGTAGTGTGTGTTTATCTTTGAAGTGTGATGACTTGTGTAATTTGACAGGTATTTGGCTTCCATGCGTTGATACATGTCAGCGTTAGATCTAGAAGCCCCTAAAGACCAATTCAATTATCTTTGTCCTTTTGAAACCCTAGCATATTGTCTAAACATTAATCTCAGACATAATTGTACTATTTTAACACCAAATCGTTGGATTCACCACCTGGGCCTTGCTTATCACAAACCGTCGCACGAGTTTCCACATTGAAATAATTTCACCATTTCAGTGCTTTTTCCACCAGAACTATAAAAACAAATTAGATTACAAGAACTCTTCACATTACCACGTGGGGTCTAAATGTTTGATGACGTCACCTAATCCTTAATTTATCTTGTCAGCAGTTTCTGCAGTTTTCCCATCTCGACCCGCAAGGCCCCGCCCACATTCCTGGCCCACGTGACGCTCAAGCTGACGAAGCAGGTCTGGGGTCTGTCTTATTTATAGGCCTGTAATAGACACTATAGCTGCTGCAGCCTGCTAGATATGCATTTGCAGATTGTTATCTAACAACGTTTCACGTTTCTAGCGGTTAAGCAAACACATGTACAAATAAGAGAACAGGTTAAACAGGTTCAGAAAAAACATTAGCAATCTTGTCGGTAAACTACAGATTAAAGAGGGATTCAACGCTCATCTATATAAATATGCAAATAAATAATTATGAATCTTAAAATGACCAATGGTGATGTCATAACTAACACATAATACTTCTTATAATAGTACAGTTTCTTGTGTTTAAGCACATATAATTTCAGATTTGCATCTGTTTAAAAACCTGGCCTAAACCAGTGCTGTATAGTGCAGTCAAAGACATTTTTGAAATTCACAGTATAAAAAGCATCAGTTCCATTCAGAACTGAATAAGAACAAATTGGTGAAACACAAAAGAAGCAAAACAAATAATAAATGTGGAGAAGTGTCGCCGCTCAGCCAGCGTGCCCTGTAGGAGGCGCTCTCTCCCCACGACCACAGCCGAACCGAGCTGACGGAACCGGGTTAACGCCTGGTTCCGCGCCACATCCCACACCTCCAGCACGCAGAGCTGAAAGCGCAGCACCTCTCCACAGCCAGAGCCCCGACGCAGCGTGCTGCTTGAGGGGATGTAGTCGGTGTGGTGAAGAGGGAGGGCGGATTGTGCCGGATCCGCTCCGGATTTTGCAGGGAGCCGCTGTAGCCTCAGGACGGGAGAGACGCAGGCAGGGTTGCCAGGTCCTACAAAAATATCCCGCACAAAGTCAGTGTAAAACCCGCCTTTCAACAGCCTAAACTAGCCCAAAGCCAAAAGTTGTTGACGGGGGGGGGGGGGGGGGGGGTGGCGAGTGTGTAAAACGGAGACAAATTAAGCATTATATCGCGATCGATTCTTTGTGTTGACTTGTAACTCCCGCGGTGGCCCAACTCAAAAGTAGCCCAAAAAACCGCACCCCGCGACCCCAGAATTTTACCCGCGGCTGGATTTTCAAACAAGCCCAATTTGGCGTGAAAACCGCGAACCTGGCAACTCTGGACACACGCTAAAACTAGCGCACATTTCTTGATCACAAGATTTCCTTTCGTTTTAGGTTAATTGCATTAAAAAATTGGGCCGATTTAAATGTGAATACCTTTGGACTGGCTTGATCAAATTTGACAATTGAGGCATCTTTTTTTAGTTATATTGTGCTGCATCTAATATAACTATTTTAAATGTGATTAAATAATTTTGAAAAAAATGTCCAAGTAGCTAACGTATGGCAATGTCATTCTAATTTAAAACCCAGGATACCAGTTTTTACCCCAGTAGCGGCAATATAATAAAAATAGAATCGAATAAAAATAAATAAATAAGATAAAATAAAATATAATAAGTATAGTAAAAATAAATCTGTAACAAATAAATAAATCTGAGTACTGTTCGAGTTTTTTTTTTTTTTTTTTTTTTAAAGTGACTGTGGGTAAAGTGTCCTTGTGTAAAGTGCAGATTGTCAGAGAGACCAACTGAGTGCTGGTTCTCATTTAGAGTTTGTGAGTCTGACAGCTTCCGGGATGAAGCTGTTCCTCAGACGGGAAGTTCTGCACTTAAAGCTCCACAGCCTCCTGCCTGAGGGGAGCGGGACTAAAAGTGAGTGTGCTGGGTGGGTGGGGTCCTTCATGATGCAGGCGGCCCTCCTCCTGCATCTGGAGGTGTAGATTGTCGCCCAGGTGCACACCCAAATACCTGTAGCTGGAGACCACTTCCACAGCAGATCCTCCGACATACAGAGGGGGGTGGGTCTGTTCACCCCTTCTGAAGTCCACAATCATCTCCATCTTCTTCACGTTGATGCAGTAGTTGTTTTTTCTGCTCCAACCCTGGTGCTCCACCTCCTGTAGCCGGTGTTCAGTCGAATTTTCCTACACGTCGAAAATTCCTACCTATGCTTACTGCGCATGCGCCAGTCACTATTACGTCATGATTTTGGTGGCTTAATGATGTTTTATAATTACGTAATAATACACGAGAGGGAGGCCTGCGGCCTGGCTTGTAAACGCTGCTTCGTTGCTAGGTTACCAGTATGTGGCGGAGTAATACATGGAGAGCTTCGGTTACAGCGCAATATCGGCTAATAATGGCACTCCTAGATCGCCTCTCAGCCAATCACATTGTAGGGTCGGAACTAACTGTGGTATAATGACATTTAGGTTGTCGAAATTTCCGAGATGCATCCAATTGCACAGCCGGAGAGCCAACTGCAGTTCTAGACCTGCAGTTTTAGACCTGCAGTTCTAGACGTGCTGTAGTTTTAGACATGCGCCACCTAGCGGCTCGGAATGTAGCTAACGACAGCCAAATGCAGTTCTAGACCAGCAGTTCCAATGCATGCCGTAGGCTCAGGGGCTTGTATATTGTAATAATCCATTGTATAAAGAGTTTATTTGTTAAATATGCCCATTGATTCTCAATTGTTTTAGCCAAATCTCTAACATTTGACAAGTTTTAAACGATAATGTACACCACATTTTGTATTTAAATAGAAGTAGTACGCCTCATTTTCCCTGTTCTTTTAGGGAGTTTGGATTAATTTTGTCATTTACACACACAGCTTGTCTCCTGAAGATATTTTATTTTTAATTAAACTACTGGATTACTGGCATAGGCTATTTTATATTAAATCAGCAAAAATTACATAATGTCCGGATGCTTTCAGTGAGTAAGCATACGTTTCCAGAATGTTAGGAGTGATTTATTTTACTTGTATACCTTCATTGGCATGCAACTAGCAAATATTATGTGATACTTGGGGTTTTTCGCTCACACGCCACACATCCGATTTCTCACGCCGAAAAAAAATCTAGTTTATTTACCTCTCTCTCTCTCTCTCTCTCTATATATATATATATATATATATATATATATATATATATATATATATATGATTCAATGAGTTACCAGTTCGCTCTGGCGCAAACACTGGCGATCGATCGATCGATCGCTATATAATACTTAATTTTTGTCCATTTTACGTTCGCCCCCCCCCCCCCCCCCCCCCCGCAACAACTTACGTTCGCAGGACTAGCATTTCTCTCAAAGTCGAAGTAGCTATAAAGTAGCCATAAAGGTAGCCAGAGACACACTAACGCTAGCCAGATTCATCCTTCGTGACATAAACATTGCGATAACACAAAAATGACCTTCAGACCGATCATATTTACATTTACATTTATGGCATTTAGCAGACTAAATATATGTCTATCATATATTAATATGCTCAATTGTATCAATATTCAGAACATAGTCTGGGTTCTTATGGGTTAATAATGATGGGAAAATGCTACTTTAGCTTGCTTACTACTTTTAGTATTAATAGTAGCGTAGTACGTGCTAATTTCCTTCCTTTAAGTTGTTTCAAATTTAATCAAAGCTACTAAATAGCCATAAAGGTAGCCAGAACTAATGAACTAAGACACACTAACGCTAGCCAGATTCATCACATAAACATTCATGACATAAACATTACGATAACCCAAAAATGACCTTCAGACATTATCATATATCTATCATATATTATTGCTGCTTATAAATATCATTCTTCCATCTGCTCCCGCGACATACTAAAACACTATCTGGATATTACGTTACATACATCTAAAACTACGGCACGTCTAGAACTGCAGGTCTAGAACTGCAGGTCTAAAACTGCGGTTGGCTCTCCGGGTGTGCAATTGGATGATGTAGAAATTTCCTACCTATAGTGTTAATGAACTTAATGCTGGTTTGTAATGACACACAGGCTAAAAACATGTTCATACAAATATGTAAACAATCCAATTTGCTTCTATTAATATTAATAACAATACATGAATACGCAAAATAAAACTTTTAATTTAAAGATTATCCTACCTTTTAGGTAGGTAAACAAAGGTAAACAAACTCTACAGAGATACATCTACAAATACGCGTTGCCCTCGGACACGGTAGGAAAATTCGACAAGGTAGGAAAATTCGACAGAACACCAGACTTGTTGTACATTTGTGCAATACCAGTTTAAAATGCATAGCTTTACTATAAAGGCAGTGCCATGTTGAATGACAGTGCCATGTTCAAGCTGCTTTGTACTACTTTTACTCCGTTGGCATAAAATTAAGAGACCTAATTGTCCAGACAACATGTGAAGTTGATTTGCAAAAGAGAATGAAAAGGAAAAGCTTTGTCAGAAGTGGGATTCGAACCCACGCCTCCAGAGGAGACTGCGACCTGAAGCCATGGAAAAATAAATCACTATAAATCAAATGACACATATTTTCAGTTACCACAATACATAACGCGGTTTTAAAAAATCGCTGTTTTCATCGGTTTGTATGATGTTTCTTCCCAGAGTTTTCGTAATATGACACAACTGAATGTCCGCTTTCTCTCATCCCGTTAGAAGAATTCGCACTTCGCGCTCCTGTTTCTTTTTGAGCCTGGTTGAATTTTAACTTCGCGTTTGGAGCGTTCAAAAACATTGTGGGACTGTCCAAAATATATTAATAGATACGTGGACCGTTACATTATATTCTTGTTTATTGTTTCCTGAAGTTTTATCCCAGTCTGTACAGTTTAAGGTAGTTTTTTAAGGCTCCCAAGACAACGTGTTGGTCCGATGAACCATGATGAACCGGCGGGCACGGACTAGCCACATGCTAAAACTAGCCAGGGTTGCCAGGTCCTACAAAAATATCCCGCACAAAGTCAGTGTAAAACCCGCCATACAGCAGCCTAAACTAGCCCAAAGTTGTTGACGGGGGGTGGCGAGTGTTTAAAATGGAGACAAATTAAGTATTATATCGCGAGTATTTTTGGGCCCAACTCAAATGTAGCCCAGAAAACCGCACCCCGCGACCCCAGAATTTTTACCCGCGGCTGGATTTTCAAACAATCCAATCCCAATTTTGTCGTGAAAACCGCGAATCTGGCAACTATGGACACAGGAGAGACCAGAGCTGTGGTGAGACACCAGGGGCAGTTTCACAGACCCAGCCGGCTTCAGTCTCTCATCACAGCCATGTTCTCCCCCACGTAGTTAGTGTCTATGCGAGCACGCTTACACACACACAACACACACACACACACACACACACACACACACACACACACACACACACACACATCAAATCAGGTAGCTACCGAAATAATCCAGAAAACATTTGATCTTGCAGTCATTCTCTCCCACACAAAGTGAATTAAGCGTGTGCAATGCACGCGTGGTGTAAATACTGAGTTGTGATCTGGACCGCTGCAGCGTGACGGTGCTGCTCAGTTTCACGCAGGCCCGCCAACCCGCTGCTTCCTCTCACCGTGCTCACCACAGCGAGCAGCTTGCTCAAAATGGAGGACAGGCTACTTAACCCCCCCCTACACCCACCCACACACACCCACCCACACACACACACACACACACACACACACACACACACACGCACGCAGAGCACTGCTGGGCTGCGCACAGCCGGGTGGAGTTATGGGCGCGCGCCTCTCCAGCACGCTCGCGCACACATCTCCCCGACCACAGAATCCGCCATGATAGGTGTTGATGTGCACAGACCTGCAGAAGAGCGCAGCGTGTCTCATCTACATCCACTCCAGTGTGCATCACAAACCCTTAATACTCTCCTAATGACCCACCATGTTTACCACACATGCTTCCACTGGGCAATACCAGAGAAATGCTATTATTTTAATGTTCCAGAGTAGAAGACTGTCGTTTGAGACTACTTAGACGGGAAAGGAAGAAATACAGCTTGTAAAACATGGTCCGTTGTGTGTACGTATGCAAATCCATTTTTTGTTTCACGCTGAGCAGGAAGCGGAGCCTCTGTTCAGATATTGACACACCTGCTTCACAAAAGCGGGTTACTATTTGTTAAACATGGTTTTCACGGTGCTTCTGTTCAAATGAACGCCAGGAAACATGAGAAAGGTGCACAAATACAAATAAAGAAAACAGCCCTAAGATATTTAAACCTGTTAATATAAACAGTTTGAAATTAAATTCTGAGTTTGTGTATAAATAAAAAACACTTTTTTCATTTTGTAGAAATAAATAATAAAATACATTAAAAAATACATTTTAAAGCAGGGGGAAATCTATACATATTCACAAATGGCAGCTGCTGTAGCCAATTAGAATAAACAATTCCATCTCATGTAACCATATTTCGCCATTAGAGGGCACCCCGAACCAGATTTAAGTCTCGTCACTGGCATTTTAAACAGACCATCATTCATTCACCTTCGAACCCGCTTAATCCAAATTCAGGGTCGCATGGGAACATAACCTATCATTGCAGGGCGCAAGGTTATCACCAACACTGGCCAGGGCACCAGTCCATCAGAGGGTACACACACACACACACACACACACACACACACACACACACACACACGCAGCCAATTTAGATACGCCAATCGACCTAACATGCATGTCTTGGAATGTGGGAGGAAACCAGATTACCCGGAGGAAAACCCACGCAAGCACATAGACAACGTGCAAACTCAACACAGGCGACGAATCGAGCAATGCATTATGCATAACCTATTGAGAACGAAGAATGCTACTGTGTAAAATACAGCACAGCACAATCATAAAAAATATTTCTATTTGCAAGGACAAAACTGCATGCCAGTTTTCCTTCCTCAACAGCAGTTAAGAGCATTTAAAAGGCAAGTCACCAGAGACGAGGGCTATCCGGAGCGCTCACTGTTTTATACATCATACAGTGTCTCCAGCGTCCCCCAGGGGGCGCCACACCGCTCACAACAGAAGGGGAGAGCTGGTGAAACAGCACAATTCTGCTGCTAACCCAGTCCAAAGAAAAACAACCCCCCCCCCATCACATCTATTCGCCACCAGTCTATAAATCTGTGATGCAGTAAGAAACACACGTTTGTGAATCTAACAATGGCTAATGGGATTCTTGTTCTCTTCCACAATACAGGCCCGTTGTAAAACATTAGCCTTAATAAAATGTAAAAATCTATTAAACCAAACGAACCCCCCCCCCCAAAGTTTTCACCTTTGACATTAGACATGCGGATAAGTAAAATTCTATTTAGAATGAACTTTGTAGCATTAATCGTTAATAGGAAGTGTATTAATGTTTGTTCACTGTAGGATAGTGTCCACCAAGTGTTATATTAATATTTATAACACCCAAGCGTTTCCTGCGCTCTATGTTAACGTGATTTAGTTTTTTATCAGGGGGATATTGGACCGTCCGTAGCTCTGTCCGGGTGCCACTCTAGAAGAACACCGTCGGCGAACCGAGCCAAACTTGCATTCCGGATTGGTATATGAGGCTCGTTCGGAGACTTTAATGGCAACAGAGCAGGCGCTGCATATTAAAACCAGACGTTTCCTCTCTGGCATCGTCCCTCTCCCCACAGCAGGCTGCTGAGATCGGACTCGTGCATCTTCGGGGCTTTCTGCACAGCAAACCCAACAGATCCGCTACGCTGAGCCCGTGAAAAGCTCCTTCATCTCAGGGATTTACAGCAGCATCTGATCGCTGCCATGTTGCCATTTGTAATCCCGCAATGTAGTAATTACGCCGCAACGCTGCCTGGCAGTAGAGACCGTGCAAATACATAAGGTACTGTGAAGTGGTGTCACACACCACTAATACTTCTAAAAGAATGAGATTACATGCTAAAGGCATCTTTTAAAAACATGTCGTGAACACACACATCTGCAAGTTTTATCTAGTGCACAGCTGCGCTCTAGTGTTAAATATAATCCGTAAAATGCAATGCATTAGTGTAATGATATATCGGGGAAAACCTTATTTATTTATACTTACTCCTCTTAATTAATACAACAAATAATCTCTAGTCTTTCGATTACAAGCACTCGGGGGAGGTGTACATAAACATATATATAAAGAGTATGTGTGTGTACACGTGTTTATTTATATACATACACATCTTGGCTGGTAAAATGAAAAATTAAATGAAAAAATAAATCATCTTACAATTCAATCAATTTGGCACGTTGTTGAAGATTTTAAACGTCATTCTGAAAATTATATTCTAAACAAAGTTGCATTTTTTAAAAAGTATTTAACATTGTTGTTTGTTTGTTTTGGTATGCAGTGAGCAAAATGGTAATGTCAGCATGGGTATTGAGAAAGGTTGACCAAGCCCCTTGTTAAACTGCCCTTAAATCGAGCTGTCACGCCTCAGGTGACGTAAAGTCCTGCCTGATGTCCTGCGAAATGTGAAATGAACGCTTAGCAGGTCAACCAATCAACATGCAGCGCTAAGCCCTTCACGCACAGACGTATCAGTAGTTGAAGTTCGGTTCGGAAATATTTCACATCGAGATGAATTGTGCCCAGAGGTGTAGAGATAAATAAAAAAAAAACACTCTTATAGAATCCAAGGTGAAAGAGTCACCGGCGGCTATGCATTTAAACATCTTCGTTGGGCTGCTCTCTGAGGTGGTGCTGTTGAGGCAGTCTGTGGAGCGTTTACTCTTGGCATGTGAGTTTATCACCTGCCGGCCCGGGTGGTGTCTGCCCACCTCGCAGGAGCCCAGAGGATGGACTCGGGGAAGATTAATTGGGCGGTGAAGGTGCGTGGAAAAACAAAGACCAATCTATCTGTGTCTGGGAAATCGGACAGCCCTGCAGAAAGGCAAGTGAGTAAGCTGGCATGGCTATCTATCACAGGACACTCATTACACACAAGGTCAAGGTGCTCTCTGTCCTCAGGCCCCCAGAGAACATGTATTCCCTGTGCACTGTTTCAACCTAAGGCCCACTGGGTGAGCACAGGCCAAAATCCCAAAAGACAGCCTTAAAAATCCAACAGACCACTTTAAAGACCATAAGACAGCCTAAAAAATGACAGAAAGCTTCAAAAACCCATTAGACTGTCTTGAAGACTCAACAGACCTCAAAAAGACCTCAAAAACCCAACTCAAAGACTCTCAGAGAGCCTCAAAACCCAAGTCAAAGACTCTGACAGTGTCAAAAAGTCAGCCTTGAGATGCCTTAAGTGGTTTTAACTGGTTGGAATATTAAGTTCCAGTGATTACAGGAAGGAATGAAGGCAATCCAGTGGATCTACTCATGTTAAAATATCCAGGTCATGTAACATGGACCAGTGACTGTTGCCTTTCTCAAGAACATGAAGTTTCCTCTTTAAAAATAAAAAAAAAGATTAATTTTTCACATATCTCATTGGCATTCAATTTCTACAGTGTCTCACAGCAGCTGAAGCTCAAACTACTGTTTAGTCTTCATGATGTTTACACTTTACTATTAGCTGAAATTAAGCCATCACCTTCACAATTGAATGTAGAGTTCTGATAGCTGGCCCACAGAGGCTTACGTCATTAACAGGCAAACAAACAAACAGATAATCACAATACAACCGGTTTACAGCCAGGAGGTGCGCCAGAGAGCGTGCGTGTAAAATGGAGATTTCACATCTCTCAGAGGGCAACAACGTGATCCAGCACAGAGACAGAGAGCAGTGTGGAGGAAGGGAGGGGTGGATGAGGCGGAGGGGGGCAGACTGCTGGTGTGGGTGAGGAATGTGTGCGCCTGGCCAAACACAGATCTCTCCGGTCCTTCGGAGCACGCGAGGGAACAGTGATCTGCTATGACAGGAATGTGAGAGTGGGATATCATTAGAAGCTGAGAGCAATGGCTGCTCACACACACACACACACACACACCACCCAGCACCGATGGGACATACAACAACAGCTGTCTAATAACACTGACTGACTGCACACTCAGCCCACCAGAGGACGAGCATCTCCAACCGTGCCTGTTCTCCACCGCAGAGAGAGAGAGAGAGAGAGCGCGACAGGCGGAGTGAGACAGCGAGGCGGAGAGAAAGAGAGAAAAAGACGGAGAGAAGATATCGCCCTGTGGAGGTGTTTCCATTTGCCTTAAGACGGCTGTCATATGAACAGATGTGGTGATATAACCTCACCCAGCTAAAGGGTGCAAGAGGCTGCTGGCTGCTCTGAAACGCTGTGAGGAGAAACAGCTACATCTCCAATCGGACTGGCAGATCTTGTCGTGGCATAATGTCGCAAACATGGATCTTTCCGAGCATGACACTTTGATTTACCACCTCCTCCACACCTCCATGTAGCACACTGATATGAGGCAATATTTCCTTCTGCGTGCATGAGGCCTGACCGGCACAAAGAGTCAAGCACACACTTACAAGATTACACACCTGCCTCCCACGGCTACCAGTTCAAAATGGCTGACTTGATTACAATGGCTGGAGAATGAGCAGTGGGAGTGGAAATTAAGTTATGTACCAAAAGGAACATGTCATGTCATCATTAACTGCTCTTCATGTAAATAGCCTTTTAAGCAGTATTACCTCTTTATTAAATAAAATAGAAGCTAGCAGCAACAAAAACTGCTGAGGAAAATCTTACATCACAGTAGTGCAACGCTCACATTCAGACCTCTCCATGTTGTTTAACAAATAAGCTATCAGACTTTAAACACGGCTACTCATCTGATCGTTCTCTTGTACACAGTATTACTGTAAGATTTTGAGTTTTGTAAGGTACCTGATCACAATACCAAGCTGGGCAAGTCCTGTTGTTTAAATGCAACTGGGAAATGTTTTCCGGTGATCTGAACAACAATTGCACATCTCGGTTGGCCTTATTTGACCCTCCCCCCACAGCTCTGACACACAAAATTCACAATGTTAAGAGCCTCATGAACTCAGGCCTCCACATACCAGAACCGATCTGCTGCTGTGAGGGTCTCTGGGTGGAATGCAGCGTTTGGTTTTGATCAGGCAAACTGGGATTCTGTCAGCCAACAAAACCCTCCATGCTTTTGGTTTTTGTACGTAGGATATATTCTTGAGAATTATCCAGGTGCATTTGGACAACTGGTGTCGTGCTACACATTGTAGAACTGTTTAAACATTTGGTAAAGATGTGCAAAAGGGATATGAAGAAAGGTGGGGCTTTTGTCTCTTCTCACACCAAAAACATGAGAGAAATCTAACCCGTCTGGCAGGTTTATTTCTAACAATAAAGTCACCAAAAGACTCTGCATGCAATCCTAGTTCCAGAGCTCTTCAGGAACCTGTAGCCGCACGGTTAGGGTTAGCAATCATGTCACCCTGCTATGATTCTGCGTTATCCAGTTTATTTATTAATTAATTCTACCCGCTGTCTACTTGAGCTAATTGGAAAATGCAGGCGACTGTAATAATTCTGTGGAGGGCAATTACTTTCTGAAAAGGATCTGTCCACACTGAAAGCAGAGATCTGGTGAATGGGGAACATGGCTATTGATAGAATGCACCTGGTATCAGATGGCCAGTGTCTGATGGCATGATATCTGATGATAAACAGAGTCCTACAGATCAGATCAATCAAAGACGAATCAAGCCACTTCTGAAGCATTCTGTTGTCGTTAAAGCGAACACCGTGTTTTCTGGTTCTGCTTATAGATGTAAGCTCGACAGACCTGGTGTTGCATTTTTATAGTAAAAATTACTCATCAGCGTAACTGAAATTACGCAGGGGACAGTTAACACCAACACAGAGCCTCATGGTGCATTTTGTCCATTGCGTTCCTTTTTAGAAGCCACTAGTAAAAACGCTATCATTCCCTACCAAATTACTAAGCATACTTTAACACTTGGAGACCTTGTGACAATCGGGCAGAGGCTCTTTTGGTAGGAGGTAGGGGAGGTAAACAGCAAGACCAATCATTTCTCTAGTGGCCTCTGGACACAGCAAACTAATGAAAGCTTTGTGCCAGGATTTTCAGCCAATCGTGACTGTGTAATTAAGAACCTCACATCAATAGAGACCACGCATCGTTTCCCATTTCACTGGCAATTTGCACCACCCTTTCCCATAAATCCTTGGGTCTGGAGACCTATGCATTTTTTAAAAACTCAACCATGCGAGATACAAGCATGTACACCACTGATACTGCCCGCTCTTATTTTCCTGATGATGGAAATCCCTTTTGCTCTTGTTCTGGGTGTCTGGTCCAGAACCTCCCTGAAGACAGAACTCCGGTTCCTGTTGACAGTTCTGGCAATTACAGTAAATTTAGGCTATACAGCCTGCACTGTTCACAATGAACAAAGTGAATTCAGAAACTGGTTCAGTCTATATCTTAGCATATAGACAATTCAGTGCAGTGTAAAATTGCAGAAATGCTATGCGTTGTAAAAACATTCTACTACCTTAGAAACACCTACCATGTGCCTGGCAGGTGTGAATCTCATTTATTGTTGAAGACAAATAAAAGAATTCCCTGGCTGGTTCTAACCATGTCCTAACCATGACAACTAGCGACAGCAATGTCTGACATCTTAACAGCAATTGCATCCCATTGCATTCCACACCTTGGAACCTCCTGCCACAATCTCCAATCCTTGTTCAGAGCTTCACAACAGCACGGGCTTGACGAGCCCGACAGAACCCCGAAACCCCTCCGACAGGCGTCGTCCCGAACAAACCGACCTGCCGCGGTGCAGCTGTCTGCACACTCTCGAGACGCGATAATGAAGCCCCGAGCCTTCGACTGAGATGGCGTGGCCATCGCGCCAGGAGGGCAAAACCACCGGGCACCGCTAAGACCTTCTCTGTGGTGTCTCCATGGCAGGGTGAGATCTGTGGCCCATCTGAATCAAGTCTCTCTTCTGGAGCAGTCGGAGAGTCCTGCAAATTACCCACGTGCAGCCAGGCTGGATACAAGTTGGCTTTTGCCCTTGCTAAGAGCTATTTGAACATACTTTCTATGCACACACACACCCCCTTATTAAGCTTGTAAATGTATTTAGACATCAAGGGCTCGTAACAGAGCCCGGCTTCCCAGGGCCAGGGAAGCAAAAGCCTTCATCCGTTACAGAGAGTTGAGAAATCTAGCTACAATTAAAATTAGTTTATATTTCTAAGAGTTAAATGGTTGACCTTTATGAATATAATCAATATACTTTTATGAATAACTTGCATCTGTCCAGAATGCTGATTAAAGAACAAATGAAAATACCTAATGAACACTAATAATAATAAAACAATCCCTGATGAATCATATACAATGTAATCTACTATTAGTAATGTATAATAAAACCACACATTTTGTCAACATAGACTTTTGCTTCTGCCACAGTATATAATACTGACTAGAAATCAAGACTCGTTGTGGTGTAACTTAGTTTTATTTTAATTCCACAAATTTTTCAAAAAAATTACAAAATACTCAAATGGGCAGAACACAGGACTCACAATTTTGTTTTAATTATTTCTACTTTTTGTTTACATTGTGTCATCCCATGGTGACTACTAATATATACAATAAGCTTCAAGATACCAGTATATATAAATCTCAGCAGTCAGAACATACATTCTGCTATTGCCGCTTTGAAACGAGAAGCTAAACCATGACAACACTCAACATCAAAGGTTTAAGACAACAAAAGGTGACAAAAGGGAGAAAATGGTGAAAACAAAGAGATGTTTGTATACACAGACAGAGACAGGTAGATGGCAGAGTGTGGTAGACATGGTAGAGTTCGGGGGGGTGGGGGTCTGATATTTAAGTTCAGGCTTGTTCTGTTCAAATGGGGCTCGGGTTCTGGTCCTTGGAAGGACAGGCTCTTCCTTTCACTTTTCTTTACAGAAACAAAAAAAAAAAACTGGTATCTTCTCAAACCAAACTTAAAATTAAAACTTAAAACCAAAACCACCATCCAGCAAAGGGAATATTTAAGGACATAAAATTACTGGAGGCTTCAGAATGGCTGTGAAGGATGATTCAAACTGGTCTGACATAAAAACAGCAAACGCTGCATGTAACTGTCGACAATGGTCATCGCCCTGCTTCGTGACGATGGTGTGTGTGTGTGTTATCTGGAAGGCCATGCATCGTGGAGAAACGCAGTGTCAGGAACATGGAGAACCCTGCAGCAGTGACACGCTCATGCCCGCTAGTGCACGTGTGCACACGCACAGACGCTCACTCTTCTTCAGAGCTCCCGTCTCGTCTCCTATGCAGTAACCGTGTCCTTCAGGGATCAGTGAGGTTGTACTGCCTTTCCCATTAGCACCCATCAATTCTTTTAAAACTGGTAAAATCGCTCACGGAAACAACAGAGTTGTTGTCCTGAATATCCAGCCATTGTCATAGGGAGAGGAAGGAAAGGCCAGGATTAGCTGAAGTTCTAAAACATCCCAGGAAAACCAGATTTAGCTTCTTCACTTTGGTACACAGAGCAAAGACATTATTTTTTTAAATGCACCCATTCATATGTCGAGTTTACTTAAAACCAGTCGTAGTTTAACATGTCTTCGGTTTGATGTTATTCAGTGCAATTTTGTCTTCTCAAGAGGGTGTGGGTGTAAGGCCTCGCATACATCCCTACAGCGATTTCACAAACCTGCTGAATGTCTCGTATCAGGGACTCCTTCCATCAAACAAAAAAAAAGAAAGAAATGACGACGGTCAGGACATTGTGGATAAGTGTGTGTGTGTGTGTGTGCCTACGGGACAGTAAGCAGCTCAACTTGAGCATTCAGCACAGGTGTGTGGGTATCAAAGCCTGGTACCATTTTCCCAGTGATTCCATTGTCTGGCCTGCTGCCAACATGCCTACCTGCTCAGGTAATGCCATCTCGCTCCCCTCTGAAACAAGGGATGATGCTTCAGAGCTACATACCGCAAGTCTAACAACTCGGTTAGCAATCCACACCTAATAATAATTATAATAATAATCATATGTATATATATATATATATTTATATATATATATACTATTTACAGACTCAAAAAACGCCATGCTGCAGCTCTTCTTAAAATTATGAAAACCTCCTACAATGTATTAAAATAAACATTGAATTTAAGATAGCACTTTTTCAGATATAATGGCCCGACTGTTCTCTTCCTCATTTTTTGAATAAGCACAGTGACAAAGTGTCTGGTATTCTAGCACCTACAAATACGCCAGGGAAGCTTCTCAGAGGTTGTTTCATGCAGGAAAGTCACAATCAGTCTTTGAGGATGTTTTCACTACTTGAATGCTATATACCAAAAAAAAGGAAGTCAATGTCTTTAGAAAAAAATGTCCATAATAGTAAAGAAAACTGACAACAGAGAGCGAGTCAATCCTTGTCAATCGTCTGTTCTTTTACAAACGTAATATAGTCCAAGGACGCCACGTCCCTGTCTGCGACTGCTCTGGAGTGACCTCATGTGTCCTGCTGACCTCTGACCTCATGTGCCTCTATCACAGCTGCTTGTCATTCTCCTTCTTCAAACGGCTGCAGGAGAAACGGACAAACACACGTCATGAACACACACACACACGGCAGACCAACGTCAACAGTCACACACGCACGCACATCCCTCACGGACACGCCGCAAACAGCAGCGGTCCCACACACACACACACACACACACACACACACACACACACACACACACACACACACACACACACACACGTCTTATGAACACACATGCTGCAAACAGCATCAGTCACACATATACAGCTGACAAACACACACTGCAGATAAACGGCGCAAGTCAAACACACACTGACACACAGGAGACGAAGTCTAATCCACACGGGCATGAAAAACACACTGGACCTCACAGACAGGATCAACACCGGAACCATTACGGGTTTATGACTACAGATATAAAATCCCCAGCGTTGGAGTTTGAGCTGCGGTGGCGTGGAGGTGACTGGATCGGCACACGGCCCGGTCGGGGGCCGGACTGCTGGGTCTGACCTGTAGTAGTCTTCCTGTCCGGGCAGGGGGCCGCCATGCATGTGGTGGTGGCCGTGTAGCCACTGCTGCTCCATGGCCAATCTCTGGAGCTCGGCGGACTGGGCGTGCATGGCCTGTAGCTGGTGGGCGGCAGACATGGGCGGGGGCAGACCCCCGGGCAACTCTCTTGGGTATGGGGTACCTGCACCACGCACACAGCACAGGCAGGTTAGCTTGGGAAGACCGACACAGTAATATGGTCTTTGCAGCGCGGCACGTACGGTGGATGATTAAGGGCGGGTGATGGCGGGGTGTGTGTGTGTGTGTGTGTGTGTGTGTGGCGTACCGAAGACAGGGTGCCGGAGCATCTCGTGTTCGTGTGGGGGCTGTGCCAGCAGGGGGTTGGGTATGGCTCCGGGCGGGTACGGGAAACGGGTCAGGTGCGGTCCGGCAGCCAGTGGGTCAACTAGTGGATGGGCCCCAGAACCTGGGGGACACACAAGGCATTCGCCACCACCTACTCCGGGTCAGTACCGTATAGTAGAAACAGGAAATGCAATAACACACAGACACAAATACATGATCAACAATAACCGTTAGTCAACCACTAATCACAGCACACACAAACATACATAAATATGACACATTTGTAATTTTAACTTTATGTAATCTGTAAAAGAATCACATTTTTCAAAGTGGTGTACAAAAATGATCTTTACTATGCAGGTTAAATGGGTACTGAGGTGTAATGTGATCAGAGGTTTCCCCTCACCTTGGTGCAGTGGGTCCTGTTGGTGCAGGTGGAGGTGTGAGTGGATGTGTGAATGCTGGTGATGGTGGGGAGTCACGTTGAACATCTGTAGCCTGGCGATGGGGTCGTTGGCCACAGACGCCATCCGCTCCGCGTGCAGCCGCTCGGCCGCCAGCCGCTCCGGGTAGGTCATCTCGGGCCGCAGCTGTGGCCCAGCCAGGGCCAGACGCTCCCGCTCCAGGGGGTTCAGGCCCGGGTGGAAGGAGGCGAAAGGGTGGCCGGCCATGTGCGGCAAGCCGATGGGCCCGTGCCGGGCAAAGTGCTCCATGGGGTTTGCGGGGTGCAGGCCGTCCAGCTCGGGGGGCTTGACCTCGAAACCGGGCTTCATCCTCTCACGGAGCTCACGCTCACGGATCTCGCGCTCACGCATCTCGCGCTCACGCAGCTCCCGCTCCCGCATGGCGGGGTCGGCGTTGTACAGGCCCGGCAGGTGGTAGGCCAGCAGCGGGTCGGCGGGGTTGAGGGACATGAAGAACGGGTGGTTGCGGTTGGTGGGCGACATGACGTGCGGCCGGGCGTACTCGCTGAGTGTGCGCAGGGCCGGCGTGTCCGGGCCGATGTAGGGCGGCACGGCGGCGATGGTAGTGGGGGGCGGGTCAAAGGGCGGACGCATGTGGGCCGGCCCGGCCATCTGCGGGTCGCCCATCCGTCCCTCGTGAGAAGAACTGGATGCTTTCTGCAGTGCCGGAAGAGAATCAGTTTTGACATGAAACGCAAGTTACGCCGGGGAAAACGCAGAGTTGGAACACATTCAACAGCCCTAAAAGGAAAACCCACCGCGGCTCTCTCTGCCTCCTTCTCCCTCTCCCGCTCCCTCTCTCTCTCCTTCTCTCGCTCCCTCTCCTTCTCCTTCTCTTCACGCGCCCTCTGCTCTGCCTCCCTCTTCGCCTTTTCCAGCACCTCCTCGCGTTTCTTGGCCAGCTTGGACGACGGCAGCGGCGTGAAGTAGAAGTCGGTCCTCACACACGTGTTGTAGCCTCGATCCAAGTACTTGTAGAACCTGCAACATACAGCGTGATGCCTTTCAGACCACCTCCTCTCAATGACATGCAGTACAACTAAATAAGAACTCCCACACAATACACACACACACACAATACACACACACACAAACTTTTATAGATATATTGGAATGGAAGAATGGAGATCCTGGCTAACCAAGGCTAAGCAGACCACCGAGACAACGTATCTGAAAGCCCGCTACGAGATGTGAATGCTGCACTATGGATGATCACTACCGTGACAATCACGGACATCCTGAGACCAATCAGCAACAGTGACACTTGAGAAGCTTCCTAACGAGATGAACATCAACGAACAGTATCCACCATGGGGGAGGTTGGACGACCAGATGAGAGAGATCTGGAGAGAAGTTAGCCAGCTTCCAGAACTGCTGAAGGGGCTGATGGAGGTACAATGAGCGGTCCATACCTGTGGACCTCGGAGAGAGCCAAGCAAAAAAAGAACAGAAGAGGTACACAGGAGAAGAAGGAGAAGAAGGAGGCGGGGGAATAAACAGCATGTTCTCCCACGAGACACCCAGAGCGTGCGGTCGGTGGCAGCGAGACAGCAGGAGACTCAACATTACTGGCAAATCATCACACAGCAACAATGCCCAGTGGCACTGAACCCGAGAGGAGACCAAGAAAACCTCCCAGAACCGGATCCAGGAGCCATTACTCCCCGACAGGCATCCAAGAAAGGGTCTCCAGTGTGAAGAGCTGGACGGCTCCAGGTCCTGACAGAGCGAGTCCTGATCCTGAAGGACAGCCGGTAAAGGGGGCAGTTCTATTCGACTAGGGGCCGATAACCTTCCTCCACGCGACGTGGAAGCTGGAAGACATCGTTGAGTAGACGCATGACTCCAGGCGTGAGCGGAAGCCCTGAAAGACGTTCAAGAGCACCAGAGGAGTCAAGCACCAGCCACCGGTAGATAAAACAGTCGAGTCGAGACTGTAAGATCAGACAGGCCAACCTGTGCACTGCCTGGATTGACTATAATGCTCCACACCTTGAATGCTTGAGGCTGTATAACATCAAGGACTCTAGGAGCCGTCATTGGGAATAGGGGATGTGGAAGACAACTTCAGGCCGAGTTCCAGATACGGACTGATAAAATGGTAATGGCTAAGCGTACGTCGACGTGATGGAGCGAACAGCAGAAGAGGGCTGTAGTGATGCCTGTAGCAATCCCAAGAGACAGCCACAACAGGACCAAGGAGCACGAAAAGCTCGAGAAACACCAAGGGCTGAGAAGCGAACTAGAAAACGCACGAAAGGTGAAGGCAACAGTGGTTCCCATGACCTGTGAACTGGGAGAATGGCTCCATCAGATACCAGGAGCAGCATCTGAGATCTCCATGACACTACACAGGACCCTAAAGCTCCCAGAGCCTCTGGTAGAGGATTCAAGCTTCCAGGCAGAGGGTGAATGGAAGGAGGAATTTTTTTTAGCTCATATATAATTTAACTTTGTTCCTTTTCCCGGCGGAGGGTCTGTGGCCATTTGAAAAGCAACGCAATTACTTCATGGTAAATAAATAACCTCTGGCACGTCAGCTCATTATTCTACAGTAAAGCCACTCAATCAGCCTCTTCACTGGCCGGGGCGTAATGAGCTTCACCCGGGGTGCATTAGCTGCCTCATTGCAATTCACTGGCAGTGAGTGTGCAGATCTTCGGAGAGACACACCACAGCCCAAACAAGACTGTAGCTGTAATGACGCAGTCATTAATCTCAGGCATTGATGACTGCAGAGTACCTATTAATTAAAGGCAAGGTTAGCACAGGCGGAGGAACAGGGCCGTGTAAACTCGTTATCATGAGGGCATTACGCTCCGTGATCTGGGCAACACTGGTGTGTGTGGGTCATGGGGTGGTGTGTGTGGGTCATGGGGTGGTGTGTTGTACCGTGCGGACTGGCTGGCGTGGCTGGGCGTGTTGACGATGGTGGGCTCGGGCGAGGGGCTCCTCTGTGGAGGCGGTGGGCTGTCGGGTTCCTCGGCCTCGTCCAGGGGTTCCTCCTTGATCTGGACGGGGGGCACGGGGGCGGGCGGCGGGCAGGGCGTGCTGACCGAGGCGGGCAGCGGCATGGAGATGGAGGCCGGGGGCTGTTGCAGTCCGGTCAGCGGGCCCACCACGGAGGAGGGAGGAAGTGCGGCCTGGCCCGCCTGCATGAAGGCGTGCGGGGGGAACGGCGGCTGGGAAGGAGCCGAGTGGGAGGGGGCCGCAGAGGGTGGGAGGGGCGGGGCCGGGGGCGGAGCGTGGCTGCCCGAGGCAGGGAGGGGTTGGGACTGGGTGAGCACGGGAGGCTGGGCGGGTGGAGGTTGTAGCGGTTGTGGCATGGGCTGCAGGGGAGGCGGGTGGGCCGACGGGGGGTGGTGCGTGGACAGGGAGCTGAGCGGCTTCAAGGCGGGCGGGGGGGGCAGGTTGGAAGGCATCTGTGGGAAGGGGGGCGCCGAGAGGTGCGGGGGGTGCTTGTGAGACTGCGGGTTCTGCATCAGCGGGATGGGTGTGGTGGGCGGAGGCTTGATGTGGGGCATGGACATGGGGGCGGGAGCCAGCGGCTGCTCCCGGGGAGGCTGGCCGGCCCCGCCCTGTGTGGGGGGAGTGTGAGGTCGCTGCTGGGACAACGAGGAGGCCTGCGTCTGGCCCGACAGGGCGGACGGGGGGACCTGAGACTGAGTGAGGGAGAAAGGCTGCGGAGGTAAGGGGTGGGGATGAGGCACGTGGGGCCCTGCCTGCAGAGGGTGGCCCATGGGGGGCATGGGGCCGTGTAGGGCGGGCTGCAGAGGCTGGGGACCAGTCTGAGAGGCCGTGGGAGGCTGAGGCATGCCCTGCATGGGCGAGTGGGGCGAGGGAAGCCTCTGAGGGTGCAGGGCCACCGCTGACTGGATGTGAGAAAGCGGGCCTGCCGGAGGTATCTGCTGTGGGGCCATGGAGGCCGGGGGCACGGACGGAGAAGCCTGGGACTGGAGCGCCGGCACGCCCGACGCAGGAGGCATGGGCACGGAGGAGGAGGAGGAGGAAACGATCGGGGGAAGGCCTCCTGCCTGGCACTGGATGACGGGCGGGTGCTGCCCCTGGAGGACCTGCTGTTGTGCGGACGAGTCCGAGTCGCTCTCGTTGTCACGCGGGCTGGGGATGCTGGGCGACGAGCTGCGGTTGTCCTGGTCAATGTCCTTGGGGTCACTGCTGCCCTCGTCGTTCACGCTGCGGCCGTCCGAGCTCTCACCCTCGCCCTCTCCCTCGCACTCCGAGGGCGAGTCGGGCCGACTGAGCTCCTGAGGGGCACGGGGTGAGGTCAGTACACGGTGGGGCATTATTTAGCATCAGCTAAAGAAACAGCACAGAGATCTGTTCACTCCAACAAGTTAAATAAACCAAGGTCTAATTGCAAGTTAAAAATACAAATAGGTTACAGACCTTGACATTTCTTAAGAGGTCAAGAACAGACCTGATAGTGGGATAGTGGGGGACAAAACCCTGAAGCTCCTAGATGAATCTATAACTGAAACTCTGGTATATTCTTGCAATATAATCCTACCTGGGTCTTTGACTTCTTTGCGCTGGCTCTCTCCGGCTCTTCGGTGTCCGAGGACCCCTTCTCTCTCTGCCGTTTGGCGCTCTTCATGGGCGATGGTGCCTCATCCTTTATCTTCTGGCAAAACAGAACACATAGATGAAGGCTCCGGCAGCCGGTCTGCAGCACACGCTGGGTGAGCCGTCGCGGGGACGCTAAAGATCTCGTACCTTGCTGGGTTTCTTCACCGAGTCGGTCTTGCTGTCGGTGCTGGAGGTGCTGGCGGCGCTGGGGGAGGTCCTGCCGCTCGATCGCAGGTCCTCGTTGGTCGGCGAGGCTCTGCCATCCGGGCTGGCTGTCTGCTTCTTACGGCCGCTCCGTAGCGTCGACATCTGGAGCGAAGCAAAAGCGCTCGCGTTACACGGCGAGTGGAAATCTCGATAACTGCGTGCTGCAACTCAAAAACACTCTGCCACAAATCTCGGATCAAAGGTTGCGGTCGGCGGCGCAGACTCACAGGCCCACGGTTCCGTCGAGTCCTCATGCTATGCTTCCCGCCAAGTCCATCCTCTTCCTCTTTGACAGGTTTGAACATAAACGGCGGCGGGTCCACGGGCTTCTCTATGGGGGGCAGCTCGCCGTATTTCTTGAAATGGATCCGGCAGTCGGTGCACAGCAGGATATTCTCGCGGCCCCCGTGGTGCCAGTCCTTGGAGGCTGCAAACCAAACACATGGGCAGTTTTAGACGAGCTCCGACACGATCAGGGTGGGGACAGAGGGCGGGACAGAAGGTGGGCGGGGGGGTGTTTCAGGAGGCAGCAGGGCGTGGGCTTGCGGCTCCGGTCCCGCTCCGCTCCGACGTCGGCACAGCCACACCCGGCCTCTCCGTCGAGCGTTAAGCCGCACCATATGGGGCCCTCGAGAGCGCCAACTGCGCCCGACAAGTTCGAGGGTTTAATGAGGCAAAGAACAAATGAGTAACTGTCAGGTTGGATGAAATTAGCAGTGACATCTTCCGAGGTCCATCTGGCAGCAGAGTAGTGCGGGCTCCCTCACACGGAGCGTAATTACAGACCTGCTGCGGGGATTATTATGGCCTGACGAGGCCGCGCTTGCTAGCGCTGTCGTAGGGCCTCCACCTGTCTCCCCGCGTTACTACTGAGACCTAACGCCGTGATCACTGCACCTGGGTGCTGTGACTAACTGCTGACAGTGGCACGCTCATATTTCACTGAAGTCAGTGGGATATCAGGTTAGCAAGGGTTGGGTGGAGGGGGGTGGAACAAGTGGCCATAATATGTTTACTGGATGTCTAAAGAACATTAAAGCAAAGGAGGACAGCCATCAGACCGTGCATGGGTGGTGTAGGCACAGGGGTGGTGCAGGTGACGGAGGCTCTTACTGGTGGTGAAGCAGTGGCGGCAGGCGTAGCCCTTCAGCTCCTGCTCGCTGTCCTCGCTGTCAAAGTCATCCTCGCTGGCCGAGCTCAGATCCACTGGAGAGACAGAAGGGGAAGCGGAGTGAGCAGACGGGCGGTGCCGATCGAGCAGACACACCGCCAGAACCTCACGCTGATTAATGCATTATGACCGGGTCTTAGAGAGCACGGCTTAGAGAGCACTTACAGAACTCGCTGGAAGGGGGGCGGGAGGGAGTGTTGACTGGTGTGGAGGCGGTGCGGGTCTTGATACGGCGGAAGACTGGTTGTCTGCGGTGTCTGCGGTGGGCGCGCGAGCTAGCAGCTTCAGGCGTCTTCTTCCAGTAATAGTAAAAGGTGATCAACTCTCCCTGCAGGCACACAAACAAGAAACACATCCCCGAGTCTAAAAGATGCTACTTCCTTGCATATACTCAAACAATACATTTGTTCTTTCGCCGTCATGTTCAGCTTTTTTATCTCATCTATGACTCATCGCAGAAACCTTGTTATGAATCAGGAGTCACAAGAGTTGTCCTGATCTGCTTGTCCAAAACAAACAAAGCTGCTCGCTGGGACTAAAAGCCCTCAAATGCCAAACTGATAAGAGCATGCACAGGGAGGATTATTTTCAGAGGTCGCCCGGCGAAGAAGGTTTGCCACCGAGGTCAGCTGGCAGACAAGCGGAAGCACGGAGCGTCCACGCCGGGTTTTGCGCCGGGCCGGGCCCGCTGCACCGCGGCTGTGCCTGTCCCCGGATTAGCCTGCTGAATGCTGGGATATTAGGATCAGTACATTGGTGGCTGCCTGGGTGGCAGGCGGTTCAATGGGAACAAAAGGACACGCCGGCGAGAGCTTTGGAGCTACAAATGGGGAGGGAAACGGCTGCGAGCCCCTCTGCTGAAAGAGTCAATTGAGCTTTAATCAAACATTCGGGCCGCGGTTGCCACCGTGCAGGGTGCATAAATCCGGCATACAAAAGCCAGCCAGGAAATCAATACCTTACTGAAACATTAACACATGCAATCGTGGATCAGAAGACGCTTTCGCCGAGGCAGCCGCACAAATTAACCGATGCTTTCTGGCCACTCTAAGAATAATACACGTGGCCCGAAACGTCTACCGTTTGCAATTCCTTTTGCTTCAGAACCCCCCCCCCCCCCCCCCCCCCCCCTCCTTTGGGATACTCACTGTGGGACATGACTCCATCACATGCTGGCTACTGAGCTTTTAACCTGCTCTGCCGTTTGGGCGATCGGTACGGAAGGTCAGCCACTGGGTATGACGGGGTTTGTTTTACTCAGCCTAAATTGACTTTGAGTGTCTTTAAATCGTATCGATTGCTTTCACTCTCCGCTTCAGCGGCTCTTCTCGACACAAATTGGTCATTAATGTGCTGCTCTCACAAACACTTAAGCAGCATTGTAGCCAACGCTTCGACTACTCTCTGCAGGCCGCAGAAAAACAAGCGCGCTCCATTATTATCCTGAAGCCTCATTTAATTTCGGACTCTCTGCATGTATTACATGTTAAGCAGAGAAAACATTCACCATTACATTAACCAGATTAACCACTACAGCATTACACTTCAAGCAGGAGAAAAAACAAAAAAAATCACAGTACAAGATTAATTTGTTTGTCCAACAGTATGAAACAGCCAAACTACTATGTATGCAAGCAAGATGAATATAATCATAAACACATACACTGATTAATCAAAAGCCTTAAAACAGCAATTTAACGGCAAGCAAATATACTCGGAGACAAAAACAAGGACAGCAGCCATCCAATGGGGGACAAGACCAGGACACATCAACAGGACACATCAACAGGACACGTCAACAGGACACGTCAACAGGACACAGGTGTAGTATAAACAGTACAAAGCTAACATGTTTGTCACAAGAAAACACGAGTGCTCAGTCATGTGGATAGAGCAATCTCTTATAGGCTTTTACAGACTTAAAAAAATCTGCTATAAATATCTACGATAAGCCTCACTAAAATGGAATATTTTAAGTTTTAAGCTGGCACTCACTACTAAGGACAGTGTACATCTAAAATTCATTTGATTAATCTTGAACATAAAGGGGGAACAAGACAGTAAGACTGTACAACACCTAATTATATCTAACAAGAGGAAAGGGCAAAACACCCTAGTCTTTCCTAGAAGATAAAATGTGCTTCAAGAACTTAAGTACAAGGGAGAATTATGGATATTTTTTCTGTCACCGATTGCTGGAGAGTGAAAGACTTCCTCACAGCACATCTGTTTTCTCCAAATGTTTCCTCATGCTTCTGACTCCACACCACCACCAACACCAGTGGAACAGGCCACCCAACACCCCCGATGGTCCCCGTGCCCTTTGGTGAGCACGGGTAGGCGAAATATCAATTATCCCAATTGCATCAATTACTTGTGGGTGGTTTAGACGTTAGCCAAATGAGAAACATAAGTGCGACAAATCGTCGTCTTTGACTTGGAGATTTCCGCCCACCTCGGCCCACTGTTCACAACGCCGCCATGCAAATGAGCTCCTGCAACCGTGCCGCTCTCGTTCACTACGAAACCGGGTTCACCCCAACGCTGCTCTGGGCAAACCCGTGTGCGGCGGGCCGTGTGTTGGAGAGAGCGAGGCTTTGGTGGGACTAAACGGGCCGCAGGTGCGGGCCAAGAGATGGCCGCCTTCCCGATGTGAAATCTAATTGAAATGTGCAGATCAAAACTGGTCCGCGGGACAGAGGGCCGGCTTTCTTCACAGCCTAATGACTGCTCCTGGTGCCATAGCCGTGTGCCCCCGCTACCCACGCCTCCTCCCTGCTGCTGGCTCTCAGCCACGACACCCCGATTTAATATGAAAGGAGATGGAGAAAGGTCATTTTAACTCTAAATCACGTTAGCCGTTTTACGAAGAGACCATTTTATGGTCCTAAAACATCGGCTGTGGTAGAAGGTGGTAGAAAATTCTCAAACTTAAGCTCAGTAACAAGAACAATGGTACAGCACAAGAGGAGGCACTACGGACATTCAGAAGTTATTTAGGCCGTGCACCACCAAAAAAAAAAAAACAAAAGACAGACTGCGCCTGCTGAGAGCAGGAATGGAAAACACAACACTTAATCCTGTCGGCTTGGGCAATATGTGGAGGAGTGAGGGCTGAGCTCGAACAGGCTGATGAAATGTTTTGAGGGGATCATCTCTGGCTGATGACGAATTTCCTCAGGCACAAACTGCCCATCGGAGACCTCTAGAAAATCCCCGCTGGAGCCTGGTAGCAGAGACGCGAGGTGAAACATGATTCTGGCGCGAGCGGGGAGAGGCCGTGGCGAGCTGCGTCCGTGGCTTTGCTCCGCCCACCTCTCCTCCATCTCTCTCGCTTCCACGAGGCCCACTCCGACTTGCTCGGCACGGATCGAAAAAGAAAAAAAACAAAAGCATTCTGGTGCAGCGGCGGAGCGTAGGAGGAGAAGAAAAGTTATTAGTTTGTTATAAAGGGAGACGTCGTACCGTGAAGCGAAATAAAGATGACACCTGAGGGAGGGAGGGAGCGTCTCTCATGAGCGCCCGTGTGCCCGGGCACCTCTGAACCGCTGGGTTCACACTGCACGTTGGCGTCGAAAAAGACAGACAGACAGAACAAAGTACAAAGCCGAACTACAGGCGTAAGAGTGAGACAGTGAGCAAAAAACAGAAATCTCACGCCAAGCTCGCATGAACTTTCATGAGCATCAAGATACCTTCATGACTTCTCAAGGTACATGGAGGCGTGCCAAATTAAGCTCAAGTGCGTTCTGTCTGTCGTTTCGTTCCGATGTGCCAAACATGACCTGATTCTCATGTGTGATAAACTGGTTGCCTACGCTTGAGTCCCGCGCTTTTTCACCAATATCTGTAACGACTGTTTCATTATTTGTCCTCTCACCGTTACATGTTAGGTGTCTGAACTGTACTACAATATTGGTACAGAATCATTTTAATTCTTCTAAGCCAGTTCACTGAACAACCATAAAAGGACAGAATTGGCCTGAATTTCATACAAATATTCGAAGTCTTACAATTTTACACATACAATGTTAAATATTTAAACAGCTCACCCAGCCTTGAGAATGGGAAACTAATACAGACACCAGTGTTTGGGGCATTTTTTCCATTTGCTCTTGCAACTTTTAACAGTAAAATACGGTATATGCTAGTAATACCGACAACATAAGCCCCGAATTATAGGTGGTTTCAAAATGCTTCCGTCTGCAGGATATTTCAGAGGGTGGATTATCTGACGAGGGAAGAGCTTACCTCCTATCACTGCACTGGGGGATTTTCTCCCCCCCCCCAATCCCATTTTTGCCTGAAGAAGGAGCTAATGTGCATCCATGTGGGTGTATTAAAGCGGAGGTTCTGTGCATATGTGCAAGTCGCAATTTCCTGTATAGTGCTTTTTCGCATTGTGATGTAGAAATAACCCTGGTGGAGTGTTTGGGGAGGGGGGTCTATATGCTGGACCGGCTAGTTGCGTGTGTGTGTGTGCACGCGTGTGCACCATACAAGCGTGAGGGCTAAACTCTGTATTTATACACTCATCCGTGCTCAGGCCCGGGCTTGAACAGATGGTTTGTGTTTTTCCTGGCAGACCTGTGATGAAGCCACAAAAGGCCCCTCTGCTCTGACAGGGCGCCAAACGGTAAAGGCTGTAGCTGGCAGGGGCGTCGCGCGGGGAGGGGCGGGCACACGCACGCCAGGCACAGCCCGGGCAGCCGGGGGAGAGAAAATGGAAGATAACAATGGACGGTCAACCTTGCGCGGAGAAAATGTCTCCGGAGCGCGACGGCCGGGTCGGGCCAGGCGTGAGCGTGGCTGGAATAACCGCCAGGATCGAGTGGCTCGTCTGCGAACCGCCGTTAGCCGCGCACGCACCGATTCTAGCTGCGGCGGCGGACGTTTGACTCGCGTTTTTCGCACCAGCGGAGAGCCCAGCGTGCTGAAGCACACACTAACGAGCTGAAAGGTCAACTCTGCCTCTCTCCCTACGACTGCACCACCACACTGAGCAACACGCACAAAAGGCCCCTGCTTCAGTCTTCCATTGTAACGTTGGAGAAATGCCAACAGCTTCTACTGCAGGTCATAATGGACTGTTTGGAAATATTAGTAGTTTGCCATAGGAGTATTAGTTACAACTAACCTGATTTTGTGGAAATACCTTTTTTTTTGTTATCTCAATCCTTGAGCTTGGTTTTAATCATGTTATGTTAATTAAAATAATAACAATTGTAAATGCGCCCACTGAGAGTAAACAGAGCCGATTTGGAAAGCTGGCTAGGACAGGAATGAAAATGACGGGCAGAGATGAGGTCGTGATCCTGGTTGGGGAGAGCGCTTGGCTTTAACCTCGCCCAGAGGTCGACAACGCAAACCTCGGGACCACACGGTGAAAACTGGTTCCGCTGAAATATGGACTCCCATCTTTGCGGTTAAATCAAGCAAAGGCAGGAGAAAAGAAGAGCGGCGGGTTGGGCTTGGCCGGCGGGCGCGTTAAAGGACGTTAGACAGACACACTTTCTGTTGGAGAAGAATGAATAAGCTCAGCTGCTTTCACAGGTCAGAGACGCGCAAAGCGCCAGGACCAGCAGTCGTTTTTCCCCCACCGTAAGCACTTTCTCGCCGGCGGAGGTGGACGCTACGGAGAACGGGGGGGGTGTTCGGCGAACGCTGTAATCCCAAAGATCAACTCGTGCGGCCACAGTTTTGTTCCCCAAACCACAGAAGGAGGAGAACGTAAACGCGACCGTCAAGGCCGCGAATTCCGTCTTCAAACGATAAACAGGAGAGAGAAATGTGGCGGTGGTCGGTAATAGCAGCTAAAGCCCACTGGATGGAACTCAAAACCATAAAAATGGCCTAAGATCTCCCAGCCTAATGACATTTTCCAAGTTTCCATAAACAACGACATCAATTACCAAAACAAGCAGGCTATTCTGTCAAGGCCCAGACAGCTGCTGCCAACTGAGTGCTCATGCAGCCTGAGCCATTTTAATTAGTGCCCGGGCCCTAGTGCTGGTGATCCCGCCCGCTTCCCCCGGCTCAAGGCTGCAGGGGTGACGACGCTGCGATGAATTTAATCTGACACGTGTGCCGAGCGCACCGGGGCAAACATCTGCTACAAGGTTGAACGGAAAACATTTCCATCATCTCGGGCGCAGTGAAAATTACCGAGCCTGAGGGCCAGAGCCTCTGCTCCACCCCCTCCTCAGCCCAAACTGCCCCCCCCCCGACGCCAAGACCGCTCTTCCGAACCCCGCATCCGAACTACTCCCGTCTCGATTCTTTCGAGCTCTCCGCTTCCGTACGTGTTGCTTAACAACGGCAGAACGGACTTGACCAATCAGGCTGCACCTTCTTTCCCAGAACTGCGGGTCTCCAAGTCCAATTAAAAGTCCTGGTTTGAGGAGTGGATGACTACAGAGCAGAAGTGAAAAGAAAGAAGAAAAAAAAACACTTCAGATGCTCGCTGAGAACACTGTGCCCCTTCTCAAAACAAAAAAAGCAAAAAAATATTTAGAACATATAAGCCAATGACCAGTAAGAAAGAAACACAAGTGACTTGGCAGAGATGTTCTGTATGGAACAAGATGAAACACTGCAAATTCATTTACAATCAAACGCTCCTGTGTGTTAATGTTAACCAGACCTGGATCAATAAACGCTGAAACAGTTGAGTAATGCAGATGCAGAGAGAGTCTGCTCTCGCAAGGCTTCGTGGGAGGGACTGTTCTGCTGGGAGTGTGTGTGTGTGTGTGTGTGTTCTAGGGGAAAAGGAATGATCTGATATCAGTAGATGAGACTGGGGATGTTCAGTAGCCTCTTTGGTATCAGTACACAAACTGTCCTATGACGCAGTCATGCGTGCTGAGGTAATGGGGGCGGTGGAGAGGGGCGGGACGATCAGGCCACGCCCCCACTTCCTGAGCCTCCCCTTTCATTGGCCTTCATGTAACACACATTCCTGAGAGCCAGCCAGGCCCGCTGTATTTGTACAGTGCTGGACACTTACTGTTGGTTATGGCTCTTCTGGAGAAACCCAGCTAAGGAGGGCGGGGGACGGACGCACCCCGCTCTCTATCGCCCCCTACAGTCCTGGCCTTGTTAGGTCAACAGCACACTTGTATGAGAGGCTGGCCAAGGTGAGTGTACAAGTTGATGTGTTTAAAAAATAAATAAATAATGAATAACTGGCAAGAACGTTTTGGCACAGACCAAAGAGAGAAGAAACCTCTGGTTCTCCTCATTCTATGCATTTGAAAGCTCAAATTTGAATATATGAATAAAAATGAAAATAAGACATGAAAAAGAAAGGCGGGTGGGCAGAGGGGGAGAGCGTTGGGGAAATAAATCAAACTCTCCTCAGGGTAGTGGCTGGTACTCAAACAGAGCACACACGCAAGCTTAGGTAAAGCAGGCTTTTTTTTTTTGGGCTGTAAAAGCAGGCCGACGTTTCCCTCGGTCTGTGCTGAACCAAGCCCTCTACCCAGGGCTACGCTAAAGTCTTCTCTGCCTTTCCCCTCAGTATTCTCACCTACTGTTTTGGGTTGTTGGTTAAACATGTTAATATTCATATTTGTTTACAGATTTATTTTACCACCAATACTGCTAGTTATTAACGTATTACAAAAATAAAAGGTTTCTTTTTTTAATATTTTGGTTTTCTTGACCTTTAATTAGAAACACGTTTCTTACATGAACAAGTACATTAAGAAAGACCAGGTACACTCTGGCCAGCCAGCTAAAATCAGCACTGCCTATACGCTTCATGACCTTCTGGAAAGAAACCCCCCAAACCTTAAGTAAAGGATTATCAGTGAGTGTAGCTGCTGGACAATCTCTCTCTCTCTCTGCCACAGGAGGCGAGTAAACAAGAGCACTAATGACTAATGAATCTGAACACCAAGGTGAACTGTTACGCTACTCAAACATATATTTGCTTGTGCAAACACTCCCTTGGTTAATATTTATTTGCTGTCAAGTTGAGATCCCAGCAGCGGCTCTCTTTGTTCCCAGGATATTCTTTAATAAGTTATCTCGCTGCTATATCAATACTCCAACACGCCGTTCTCCAAGCAAGCTTTAAGACGTCGCTGTTGTTCTCAAAGACCCAAGGAAATACCGCGATTTGGCGCTGCAAACAGCTGACCTTTCCACCACAAACATGGAGCCCTAGAGCCAACATGGAGCCCCCGCCCGACTGTGCCACGGCCATGCGAGCTCAGACAAACTTTTTTTTTCTTTCAATACACGAATTGCCACACGTTCAAAAGGTGCAAGGCAATTTGTGCTGTGGAAAACCGGTCCAATCAAATTCAAGGATTTAACATACCACATTAATGAGTAGGAGGAGTCAGAAGCTTTACATCAGGCAGCATTGAAGATATTCCCATGAATATTCATGTTAGTAAAAAATCTAGACTCAAGATCTCAGTCTCAGCCGTGTGTCTTGCGTGGAACATTAGCTTAAGATCCATGACACCGGCGGTATGCGGTGAGGTCTGGCAGCAGGGTGAACGTCTGTTGTCAGACGAGGCGTGTGCACACATTCCTCAGATCCAACAGTTAGAAGGACAGATGTGGTGTAATCCGTGCTAAACAACAGGCCGGATTATGCTGAATTATGGTGGTTCTTCCCAGCTCCAGCAACACTTTGTTCTGGTATGGGCGATGAAACACTGAACTGTTTAACTGGGCTGGTACGAAAATACAGTATGTGAGCTAGAATGTCCAGTAAAAGTGTCTCTCCTTTCCTCCAGACAGAATTCAAGTGGTAGAATCCCAGAAGGCTGAAAATACTACACTGCTATTTTATAATACATCAAGTATAAAAATACTATTCTGCACAAACAATTCCATTACTACTAGTTATTAGTTTTCATTAAACATTATTCAACTGTTTCTATATCATATATTTCTCTGTCAGGGGAACTTCAAACAAAAGAGGAAAGTAATTAAAAGCAGGTAGAATCAGATGTTTTATGCCGAGTTGAGACTGGATTGGAGAGCTCTTCCCCTCCTCAGCATAAACAACGCTCTGTTGTGGTTTAAAACAGTGTGTTCAATGTTCTGGGGAGTGTGACCAGCAGCCCATTACGTTTCCTGTTAAATCCAACATCCACGTACCCAGTTCAGTCCATCAGTGTGTTGACGAGGCTGGTTCAGAATGTACACTGTGCTTTCAGACGAGCCACTTACAAGATATCCACGGAAAACCACGAGACTAAGAAAACCACACTGACACCATTTTCTGCCATGGACTGAAAAGTAAAAAAAAAAAAAAAGACAGACATGCACGCACACACACACACACACACACACACACGCAACCACGCATACACTGGGGAGAAAATGACTTACAGTTTCCTTGTTTGGTAGCAGCTCTTTCCGAATCCTGAAGAAGTTCTTGCCGTATTGTCTCAGCCCCTTAATGAACCGCTTCTGTTTTTAGGAGAAAAAAACACAAGAAAAAAAAAAAAAAAACAAGACTAAAGATTTTTTTTGAGACACCAGAATTTCATCAGCTACAAAATACCTCCACATGAACTCAAAAGGCTTGAAGCGCCTCATGCTGTAAGCAACTGGGCAAAAGGGAGAAGCATTTTTTTTTTAATACTGCCTGATAGCCTGATCTGTGTAACCCTGCTGTCTATATAGCCCTAACAGCAAAAAGAGCAAATGACCAAACCAGCAATCAGAGTAAAGACTAATCCACAGCCAAGAGGCAAATGACAGTTTCTTTTTAAATGGACTTCAGCAAGAAAATCTGCATGCTGGAGCCGTGGGAAGTTCAAAGCGCAGGCTCAACTTCAATAAGTTACGGAGAATCACAACACAGCTCTTCTACCCTTCCGCCCGCCCTTCAGACAGGAGCGCAAATCCTGGGGAAAGTGGGTACAATATGTAAACGGACGCGTCTGGAAAAGTCACTCGGAGCGAAGACAACTACGGCTTCGCGTACAATCACGCGGGCAGCCGTCGATCTTTAAAAAATAATAAACAGCCGTGCTTATGAAATCAAACGTCCACTTGAAGGAAAAATAACTTTCGACGACAGCCGTAATGGAGTCGGATCATAAACTGCAGTCCTCATCTTTACAGAGAGAGCAGAAACACAAAAGAATATTCCCCATGGTCCAAACGCACTTCTATTCCTTTAAGGGCCACAGACAACAAGCCATAAAGAGTGGATGCAGAAAACATTCAGAACCAACAGAGGGGACAAGCAGATTTACTTTCTTGGTCCAGAAATGAGCTCCCCTCCACGGTGATCTCAGGGAACGGCTGCCACCAATAACTCCTCTAAAAAACCCCAGGGAAGTCCAGCCCGAGTGCTGTCCGGATCACCTAGGTCCACTCGCAGGTAGGAGATAATTCAAGGCAGAAATCCACAAAGTCTCGAAAGGTGCGACGCTTTGTTACAAGCAAGAAATAGCTTGTCACTCTCTGCTCCTCCACTACAAAGGGGAAGGCTTTACATGTGATCTTTCTGCTCGAGAGCCTCTGTTTTGCGGCGGAGGGTAAAACCAGGAGTGGAGTTCTGCGCTGCATGGTGGCTTGGGGCACCTTTGTCACTCCAGCGGGTTCTGAATGCATTCAGTCTGCTGGAGCTCCATTTATGTGTGTGTGTGTGTGTGTGTGTGTGTTAAACCCTGCAGTTACACACTCCACCTCCACACATATCCCCTCTCATTACCATACCAACCCCCACCCGTACAGCCTTAAAAAGGGAGGGGGGACGGGGAATGGATGGTTTCATTAAATATGAAACCGTCCAGAGCACAGTACGCCACACACCTCTACAGCAGCGACCCTGAGAGAGGAGGCAGGCAGGGGCAGTGTGTGTCTGCGTAGGGTCTTGGCCACAGGGAGAAGGAGATGGCCACCAGTAAACCAGACACGGAGTTCCTCTTCCCACTCACTACATACAGTGTGTGTTGGTTATGTAACCAGGGAAGTGTTTACACATGGCTTTTAAAAGAGCAATCTGTGGTACGGCTGGGAGGAGCCTCTGCTTGTTCCAAATGGCACCCTTTACAAGATTTCCTCTTCAAAGCGCTCTTAAAACATACAGTCATTTGTAGATGCTGAAAAATGTAAATCCTGCAAATTAAAAATACAAGGTCTCTCGAGCTCTCTTTTCCTTGTGTAGTCGTGTAAGAAGGAACCGACCTGCCTGGGCTTCCTAACACCGCACACAGCTATCACCGAGACGTTTCATCATCCTCACCTGGCTGGAGGTGTAGCAGCTTAACCAGCAGGTGGAGCTATATGCAAAACCTGCGTTATAA
>NW_027506909.1:341347-356347 GCF_052324685.1 Brachyhypopomus gauderio
CACCCAAAAGCGGAACGCGGTGGCTCCGTTTCCATTAACTCCTACGGCAGCCGTGCTAAGAACCCTCCTGCCGCCCTGGGCCAGGAGGCGGAGCATAAACCCACCCACTGAGAGGTTTGCACTCGGTGACACAGAGTACAGCGAGTAAATTTCAGGTACTTTCCCCGTCTGTGATCAGGAAAGCAAACACCCTTCTGTTCTCTGGCTGGGTTTTTCTCTCTCTCCCCGAACGAGATGTGATGACTCGTGCTCCAAGAAGCCGCAGGAGTGAGTAGGGACGGCTGGGGCATCTCAGGTCTTTGTGAATGGGGTGAGTCACCAACACTGGGTGGGGACTCTGAACCGCCATACAGCAGAGGGTGTTGGGACGGACACGCGTGCCCTCATCACACACATCACACGCACTCTTTACAAAGGCAGCAGATGGTTATACAAACTACACCGCACAACGACACCGCACAACGACACGGTCGTCTCTCAGGTTGCTTATTCTAGAACAGTCATAAGCCGCAATGCAGAGAATGGTAAACGGAGTGTTTTGACTGTTGCGAAGCTTCAATGTTGACTGTAACATAAGCAAAACACAGGGGCCCAGAAACTCTGCCCCATCACCTCTCCCTCCTCTCTCTCTCTCTCTCTCTCTCTCTCTCTCCTTCTCTCTCTCCACTTCTCCCTTGCTCCCTCTCGCTGAAGATTTATTCTACAGGCCATAAACAGGATGCAGCTGCCCTGTTCTGCAGAACTTCACCCAGCTAGTGCTTCTCCCTCTCCCTCACACACACACACACACACACACACACCACACACACACACACACACACACACCACACACACACACACACACACACACACACACACACACAGAAAAGCGGAGTTAACTCTTCTCTTACCACTTCATCTTCGGACCAGCACTTCTCGATCAGTTTGGGAACGGGTTTCTTCACCAGCCGCTGTAGAGCCTTCCCAGCGTCATAGCTGCTCTCGTGCAACTGTGGGCAGAAGAGGGAGCCGGTCAGACCCGCACACCACACCACACCGCACCGCACACACAACACCGCACACACCACACACCGCACACACCACTCGGACGGCGGTTTGAGATTCGCTCCGACCCTAGCGTATCGTGTGCTGAACTTGCAGGGTGTTCCTGTGATTAGCTTCCCAGGAAGTGTGTGAGGGAGGCCATGTCTGGACAGACAGGGCAGCGTGTATGGAGAAGGCCACTGGCTCGCTGCTGCACAAGGCATGGAGACATACCAGGCCAAGATCCAAGCAGCTGAAATACACTTCCAGGAGAAACCACCAACACTATCCACACGGACACCAATCCACTCAGCTGACCTTCAGACTGCATTACTGACTTAAAAACATATTCTACATTCATACACATTCACAAAGAAATTGTACAATAGTACATTGTCTAATTAATAGTGCTTGAATAATAGTCCAAGAATGAATCAAAGACAAATTCATAAGTCAGCCTTTGTTGATTGGACTATGTAACTACGTATGAAAGATTGTCCTGGGGCGACACCACCATAGCAATGAAGGTGGGGGTGGTGGGTGGGGGGGTGTTTTTGAGTGTTGTACCAATAACACATCAGAGGGGCGGGGAAGAAGGGTTCAAAAGGTCAAGGAACAGTGAACGCGGATGGCAGTAAATCTTGCCTCTCGTCTCCTTGGTCCGAAATGAGATGCCATGGGGGTTGCATGGTGAGTGGTGGACAATCACCATCGTGCTGCTTTATGCATCGTAGGGATCGGGAGAGCAACACCGTGGCTACGTGTGGGAGGGCACTTCGCTAGCAACTGCCCGCGCGAGTCTTTTCCAGCCACGCAACAACCCCTGCTGGACTTCAGGGAGGGGAAACAGCAGCGGGTGTTTCTACAATTCACCTACATTTACAGGGCCTGGGGCCGGCCAGGGACATGCACTTTTATTACTAGTGGATGCCTGATCTAGACAACCCCCCTGACAAAAAAGTTGGGATGGGTCATGAAGAAGGAAAAAAAACACCCAAAAAACAAATGTTGCTATAAAAGACAGAAACAGTGACCATCACTCAGTGACTAGTTTACTACTTCAAGCCAGTTTTTAACTAGTTTGATTGTTTCAGGCTATCCTGTGACACAAGGTCTAAATACACTCTGGAAAGAACAACAAGGCGGATCTGAGAGCCATTACTGTTAGCAACTGGACTGGGTAAATAAAACGGACATAATGAGATTGGACTGTGCCTATGAAACCCTGCTAACAACATTTCCGAAAACACTCCCTGCTCATAAGAACAAATCCTGAAAAAAAGTATCTTCCTAATGCCGGTGGTCTTATGTCTACAAGACCTCTCCTGTGTCTAGTCAGATGTACATTCGACAGTTTCCCTAACTGGGGCAAATCAGATTGGTCTAATTGCTGTCTGTGTTCCTGCACAATTTTCCCTAGCTGAATTATGACAAACATCTGAATCGCGCTGAAACAAAGACGATGACTAATTTAACTATGACTAATATAGTAAAACATTAAAGCACTGATTAGACAGGAACTGTATCCTAGCAGTAATTACTGGAGCTTATTCAGGGACAGAGAAATTAAACTTGCTGACAGGGAATATGGTTCAGAGGCTTTAGACAATAGGTATAATTACAGCGCAGTTCCTCAGACAGACGAATGTGCGCTGGGACAAGGAGGGACGAGACGGGCTGAGACACGAGGACTCCCCGCTCTGTGGCCAGAGTGACCAGAATCTTTACGTCCCTCTCGATGACATCTTCGCCACTGCAGCTGCTTTAGACGCTGCGCAAACAGTACTCTGACACCGTGGCAATACAGGAGGAAAGACATTTTGAGGATCGAAAACAAATCAATCAAATGCAATAATCCATGCGTTCTCGGTGGCAGTGTTTATTGGGGGCCTCTGGGGCTTGGTTTCCTTAGCAAAATATTTGCACACATTCAAAACATTAATAATTCTCTAGGCGACAGATCCTAATATTTGGACACCAAGCGTCTTAGTAACCAGGTTTTACTTCATCAAACGGGCATAGTCCTAAACTTCCTGTGAAAGTGATAGTTATGGGGCCTAATTTCTTTTTGCATTAAAGGAAATGTACTGCTCACTGGCTACAACGTTAGCTTAGCTTTGCTTTCTAAAACAGAAACAGTGCAGTTTGGGAGTTGCACTCTCTTGTGGTGAGATCAATTAACTGCATGATAGCTGCATACGCATTACACAAATGTGTTCAACAGTCAACAGAAAATGGCTAATAAACACAGTAAGCAGCAATTAAAGTTAATAGCCATAACTTTCTACAGTCCGAATAATATAACAGCATTTGAATGTGACCTCACCAACTGCCATGACCACCAGAACAGGACCAGGTGTGGTACTCAGATAAAGTGATGGCTTTTCTCTTTGCAGACAGCACTGTGGAACCAGGGTGCTCAATGGGCCAGAAGACAAGGCGTAGTTTTGCAAGGATCAACATTTAAGCTGGAGAGCGAGACCTAGAGAGTGTTAGCGCTAGTCTCCTGCATAAAACGGGAGAGCACGTCGGCACCCGAGCGCACGTCGGAGTGCAGACACCTTTGCTGGCCATTTCTCTGGCATGCTAATAGAGTTACGTTTTTACACCTCATAAAATCCCAGAATAATGCTGACAGTGGATTAAAATTATGATGATGGCAATGCCAACACTCTGCTGTCGCTGGACTGGTTATATTGGAAGAAAACCCATCCCGGGGCCCAGTTATTTTTTTTTTTATTGCATCCAACACGCTAAAAGCAATTAGCAATAAATCCATCGCAGCTTTGCAGGGGTGGAGGAGAGGAAGGCTAATGTGTGGAGTTAATACAGCAGGAATAGCCATCACGGCGATATTTATACACGTTGCCTAGGAACCAGACCATTTTCATAAGGAAATGATCAACACGAAATGCGGCGTGCGTGGGGGGTTTGAAGGCACCCCCCCCCCCCCCCCCCCCCCCAAGATAGATTTTATAGCTTTAACAGGCCAACATGCCAATGTCCTGAGCTCTGATGTGCAAAGCTAAATCCTAGATACACTTTGTTTTTTAATGCACTATAGGATTTGAGAAGCGATACACAGAACTGTAGTGGTTTCACTACTAGTGTGCTGCCTGCTTGGACTCCATCTCTTTTAACAAGTCATCTGGCAATCTAAAAGTGGAAATATATAGATCATTAATGTTAATCTTAGCAGTATTAATCTTCTAATCTTAGAAATATATAGAGTATTAATGTTAATTTTAGCAGAAGTTAAACTCTGTACAGGGAAGATTGCTCAAATTGTATCGCTACGCGTTTACTGGTCTCGTGCTTCCTGTTTGCATATGCGTGAACTGGATGTAATGAGATGTAATACATGCACCTGACCGCAAGCCTAAATGCTAATCTTGTTAGCCTATACGAAGAGAAAATATTGTGCAAACATTGAGCGCTTGGACAGGGTGATCCCTGAAATATCGCATAGTATAATGCAGAGAGGTTTTACAAACAGACTTTCCATTCTGGTCAAATAAATAAAAAAAAAAGTGGCGATGTTCTTTAATCACGAGAAAATAACAAACATGGAACAGGTGCGGTAGGAAACGCACAGCGACACCTGTACAACACTACAGCCTGCTTTATACATCAACCTATTAATCGGAGATGTTCCTCAAAACCTCACTTTCTGTCAGAAATATTATAGTAACAGCTGCCAAGTTTTGCACAGAAACTGTATACAAAAAAATATTATGGAATTTAAATTGTTGCTTACAGTGTTTAATGCGTTGAGTGTAGTGTCGTCTCTAGAAGCAGCTAGGCACCCGTCCTCTGTAGAACCCCCATCACACATCCCTGCAAATGCAGCCATGCTCCTGTACACCACACACACACACACACACACACACACACACACACACACACACACACACACACACACACACACACACACACACACACACAAGGGGGAAAAAACCATTAACAACTGTACATATGCAGCTCAGAAGCAGGAAACTAGCATTTCTACAGATCACATAAAACATTACCAAGGCAGCCTGATTATTTCCATTAACATAGTCACGTTGGTTTAACCATTAGCATAGTTGTTTCTGTCAAATAAATAAATAAATAAATAAATAAATAAATAAATAAAACGAGGAGAAAAGGGAAAGTGGGCGTGGCCAGCAGACACAGCGGTGTGAGAGGTGGGCGGTGCTCACCTGGCCGCCCGCAGGTACATGAGCAGGTCACAGTCGTTGACGCCCGGCATCCAGACAAGCTCCTCATTTTCAGTCACAGCTTGGCCTCCGGGGGGGAAGGGCAGGAGTTCGGGGAGCTTGGCCTGTCAGGCACAGAGCCGTGGTTACACCACAAACCGCACGCTCTCCTACTGCTCAATACCGCTCCAAAAGCCCCTCGCGTGTGGCTGGATCACCACGCCGCAAGTCAGGTCGGATGAATGTTACCACAAAAGACGAAAAACATGGGGACGATGAAAATGGGAGGGACAGGGGGGCAAAAAGGGAGAAAAAACCTTGAATAATCCAAAGCCATTTTTAATCTCCAAAGTCTCTGCACCAGGAGACTAAAACTGGCACATATGGCACATTCAGGATACAAGAATCTGGACTGAAAGATGATAAGTGATGTGTGTGCATGTGTACGACAGGCCAGAGTAACAATATAAATGTACTCAACGCTAATCAATCACCAGAATTGCTAAGGCTGCTAAGGAATACGTGATCTTGTGTTGCTAATGTGACCCAGCCATGTTCTGCAGCTCCACAATGCAAGATCGAGGGAGAATTTTTTTTAAATAACCGTAAAATTTAAACCAAATGGTAAAGGAAAATAAAAAGGCTTTGATTCATGTATAGTTCCCCAGTCGATATAGACACCACAGACTGGTTCAGAAACAAACAATGCTAGAATTATCAGTTTCCAGAACATTCCTGCCAACATGCACTCATGACTACACTGATGGGCATTTAGTGGGCACCAGGTACAGCATTCATTTTATTTTTATTCTGTGTAACCCTGTTAACATCTGAACAAGTTCTCCACGGTTGCTTGGCTGTAAATCAAAACACTGCCAAACTGGGGCACTTCAACTCCTAAGTGTTTCTTTCCGTATCTTTCCTCGCGTTTCTCACCACGACCGGAGGTCGTCACACGGCCTGCACTCACTTTGCTTCGTTTTGCATGTATACCTCCATTCAGACTGAAGAATCTGTTTTAAGTGGGGATTTATTTATTTAAAATGCAAATTGTATTTGTTAATTAAACATGCTATTTTGTGTCGTATAAATATTTTACAAATTCATAGACTGTACAAAAAGAATGGGTTATACAAAGGCAAAACAATTATAAGAAAACAAATGGTACATGACAGAATACAACAGAACAATAATGAACTTAATATCACTAATATAAATGATCGCAATATTCGCTAATATCATTTAGCGGCCCACGGCTAGCGTGTGTATAAGTGATATTGATATTAGCAAGTAAGGCACACCACCCCAGTCTGGTCCATAAACAAACCTCCCCTGGGAAAATTATCTGCGACCAGCAACCATCTCAATACGTGCAATCCTAACGGACCAGCAATGCTTGGATAGGTTCTCAATAGGAAATTTATGTTCTGGTGGTTCGGTTACTGTTGGCATGATGACCTCATTTAGTTGGTGAAGCGGGCCCTGAACTGCAGCAGCTAGTGGGGTGCTTGGGCTCTGGGGGCCACCGTAGACCTCACAGGCTTCCTCCCGAGTTACTTCACCGCCACGCAATCCATTTGCAGTCGTTTAAAGCGGACACGACCGGCGGGACCCGCCGCTGCAATCATGCCACATGACAGCTCTCCGATGTGTGTTTAGGGGGAAACGCGCTATAAAAGATACGACGGTAATTGCGGGCGATATTCGGTCCTTTTCATTTGCCTGCCGTTTTCCCCCCCTCTCGGCATTTCCTTCTCGGGCTTTCGATTTTTGAACTGGGTGCGAGTGCACGTAATCTCCGCCGTGAGAGAGCGGCTGTCAGACCCGTTTTCCTTCCAGCACCTCTGTACAGGAGGTTGGCCTGTGTGTAATGTGTTTTGCTGCAGGAGAAACCCCCCCCCCCCCCCCCTTACTTTATCCCGTGTCCCTACTCCTAAAGCTGCAGAATACACTGATGCACATCGTGGCATCGAGACGCAGCAACATTTAGGACGCCTGCGCTTCTCGATCCAGCGATACTGTAATTTATCACGCGGTACGTTAAGTATCGCAATGCGGCACCCGTAAAATCGTACTCTATTCAAATGCATGTCTTGCAGTCCACACTGGGTGAGGAGGGTTTCAGGTGGCATGTTTAAAATTCAGATAATGCAAACATACGTACCTGGTGACTCGGACCTACTCGAATCTCCCCTTGTGTGCTGTTTAATCGCCTAGAAAATGAAAAGACAAACAAAGAAAGAGAGATCAGGCAACAACAAAAGCCAAATGCTAAGTGCACTGAAAACAGATGCATATAAAGACACTGCGTTTAAGCCCACGCGACGGTCAATTTTCAATGTCCCTGCTGTAATAAGAATATAGTCCGAGTGATGACGCTAGAGAATCACAGAGTAATTGCATGCAGCATCAAACGTTTGCATCAGGTGACGACTTCATTTGAATATGCGGTGTATTCCAGAGGTGTATCATCAACACCGGTGTGGTAATATTTGCACACAGTGGGCACGGTGCAGGGACACCGCAGCACAGCCAGACAAAGGGAACAAAGACGAGAGGGAACATGGCTGGCGTGGCTCGTTGTTCTCAGAGAGGTACAGTACAACAGACCCCAGAAGGGCCAGATGATATGAGGGGGAGAGAGGAACCCTGAAATGGCTGCTGTTAAAATACCCCCCCCCCTCCACCCCCCCCAGTAACCATGGAAACTACAATTTAATAATAGTGTTCGGATCTCCAGCTGCAGTGGATTAAAGAAAATGACAAGATGTGCCTTTTTTCAAAAGCCTTCCCCTCTCCGTCGCCATGGCAACGGCTCCGATTTTCATATAGCCGGGGCGCGAAGCGGGCCCAGAAACTGTCACGATGATTTGCGTCGAGAGCAGCGCACGCTCCATCACCGTGCCGACGGCCTGAACCTGGATGGAAAGGGGGGGGGGTGGGGTGGGGGGCTAGGGCCTCTGGTAGCCATTCAAGTCCTCAAATCACAGCCCTCCTTCTGAGGACGTTTCATAAACACTCCTTTTGCCTCCGGCCCTAGCCACTAAATTCTGACAAAAAACATAAGCACTGTCAACGGAGGAAATTCCACACGGACACAAATATGGCAGGCAGATGCGCGAGGCAGACAGACCCCGCGGCGAGCGCTGCCCTCCGCGGCTGGATTAGCCGGGGGGATTAGGTGTTCACGTTTTGAGGGTCTAATTCTCGTTTTAAGGAGTCGCGGCACTCTGAAAATTTAACACGGATCTGAAGAGAATTAAAAATCCTGGCGTCAGGCGCCAGCGGCTGGTCCGAACCCCGCGGTCGACGGTGAGGTGAAGGTGGGGCCGTCGACGTGAACCGGGGGAGGGTGAAGAAAGGACCGGTGGACTTCCTGAACGTTCTAGCACCTTCACACTCCTGGCAGGCCAGAGTTAAGCAGCACCGAGCACTGAAACGAGGGGGGGTTTGGGGGTGTAGAAGACGAGCACACGACGTTCGGTTCAAATAACAGCCTGCTGTCCAAGCGTCTAAGCACAAACACACGGCAAAGCTGAGAGGCATTAGGGACGCTTTTAACCGAGCGCACGGCACTGAACCGGCACAGCGGTAAAACGTTCCACTCCAGTCAGAGACAATCTGTTGCTGTAATAACATACACACATTTACTCAGATCGGCAGTAAAAATTTCAGCATTAAACATTTCTCAGCAACACACACAAACCCCCCGAGACTACTTTATGTGTTGCTCTCTCCTTTTCTATACTCTACCAGAGCTGCTGAATTATCCGTCTCTTGGATAAGAGCTTGAAATTTACCAGTCTAAAGAAATTCGGGCTCCGTACACACAGTGATCGGAACAGCACAACCTACTGCATAATTCATTTTCTTTCCTGCATGAAGTCCTTAGTTGGCCATGACACTTCAGAGCAAATATGTCCGACTGGGCCAGCTTGTGTGAATATATATACTATAACTACTCATAAAATCGCAACAACTGTCCAAACTGTTCAAACGTAAATCCAGGCACAGCAACCCATCCTGGTGTCAGAGGTCATGCATTGGATCTAATATTATGCAGTTCTGTACGTGGTGGGTAACGTACGACCTCCTTTGGAACTGCAGTAAGCATGTACTTACGTTCATCGAGCTGTCTAGGAATACATTTGCGGCATAATTTTCACCGCTATTTTATTTAAATAACTGTATTGCAAGACTGCATGAAATAAACGTGGAATGAAAAACAGCTACGCTTGCTGTGATGGTCAGTGATACTACAGACATACAGATGCAGCAGTTTATTGAATGAAATCATCCGTCTCCTAAAACACAACAGCTTGATGCTACATGTTCACCCAGTACAAATTAAACTTTTAAAGCGTTAATCCTGCTCTCTTGTACCAGCGAGATAAGGTATAAAATAATCAGTAATAAAGCCTGCTTTCCTTGAGGACATCAGCTAACTCATTGAAATGAGACGGCTCTGTTCGCACATGATGAGTTGACAAAACATTATTTAACTCGACCACGAGTACAGCAATCAAGGATGGCCCCGCCCCCTCCATCAATATTATCCAATCCCTGCACGGCAAACACCGACATAACGTAAACACACACAGTGAGGGCAACAACTTCACCGACTAATGGTCATAAAGATAAAAGTGCACGAGTGTCTCACACACACACACACACAAGACACACAGACACAGACACACAGACACACAGAGACACAGACACACACAGACACACACAGACACACACAGACACACACAGACACACACAGACACACACACAGACACAGACACACACACACAGACACACACACACAGACACACACACAGCGCCATGTCAGCGGGACTGTAAACACACTGGGCTGTAAGATGGACGCGGACCAGCTCCGCTTATCCGCTGATGTGAAAAGTTATTGTACAAGATACGGTGAAGACACAAAGGTTTGGATCAAACACAACCCGCTAGTTTCATTATATAAACGCGCACTTGTTGTTGTTATTATTATTATTATTATTATTATTATTATTATTACTATAACAGACAGACGTGAATCTGTAGCCTCACGTTACAGATTTAAACGTTTTCTACCTCGGCTCGCGGTTTTGACAGCAATCCGCACGCAGAGCGGACAGAAACGAAATAAAACAACGAAATAAACGGAAATATTGCTGAAATAATCACGGTGAAATTAAACAATAATGCAGCAGAAACGCGACGCGCCGAATAACTGCGATGATTTACCGGCGAACAGGTGAAGTTCACCCGCACACACTCACCTCCGCGGGCTGAACAAGTCGTCCATGTCGGACATGGAGCTCCAGCGCGGTGTGTTGACAGCTCGCCCCGCTGGACCGAACTCTCCTGCCGCCGGACCGAACTCGCCCCGCCGGACCGAACTCGCCTCTCCGGTCTAGCTGCTCAAAATGGAGGCTCGCCTCGCACGGAGCTGCTGCTGCTGCTTCACGCACGGTTCCCGTCCCGACGGGCAGAACTGAGCATGTGCCGCGACCTCACACACACAGACGCACGCCGGAACCGAGACCCATCCCCGCCCGCCCGTCCGCGTCGTGAACAGGGCCGAACCGCCGGGCCGCTGACGCCCCGCAGCACACCGAACACGCGGGGGAGGGAGCGAGGCGAGAGGGCGACAGACTGTGATTGAGTGGGGCCCCGCTGAAGGGGGCTCCAGACGCACGACGGTGCAGCGACCGCAGCGCACACGCGGATCTGGGCTGCTCGCCCCTTCTCACCCCCCCTCTTGTGTGGTTCCGTGGGGCTCCTTCGTGAACCCCGTTATTATAAACGACACACGACACGTCGTCGCAGCGTTGTGAACTTGCATTTTAAACACAAGCGTGATTCACACGTGGGAGTCGCACAAGTCTGCTTCTCCCTGCTGAAATATTTTACTTCATTTAGCAATCACTGATAAAGCGCAAAACGGTCAACGTTAATTTCTAATGTGTACAACCTAGGTAATTAGATCTTTTAAATGTACTTGGCCTTTCAGTGGGAGGAGATTTATCTTATAGTTATTAATAAATTAGTTATCATGACGTCATGTATGGATTTCCCATCTGTAGCTCACAATATGGGATGAGTCTCCACGTTCAACATATTCCACAGACAATAATACACAAGCACGCTTGCACATTGAAGCATGTGCATATGGAAACCACCCGTGCCTAAATAATACCAATATCTTCTTTAAGAGATCAGACAAAATATTCAATTCAAATCTCAAACCGGATGAGAGCACAACATATAACTGTTCTGATGTGGGATGTACGAGTGACAAAACTGATTCGTTTTCTCCTTCATATTTAGATTTGGAGCTGTCTGGCCAACGACGATCAGAAGTAATTTCGCAGTGCCACGTGGGCATACGATGCCCTTTCTCATCGGCACCAAGTCCTCTCACCACGATGCTCACCAACAGTCAGGTCCACCATGTTTGTACTTACAATCAGGCACTGATGGGCCTCGCTCACATTAACATCTATATCATCTGGGTGAATAAATCATTGCATTTGGAAAAATGTGGAACATTCATTTGTTCCCTCATTTTCACAATAACTTGACATATGACATTGACTCAGATGCCATTAATGCTTCTGAATTTGTTTAGGACAGATAATTTCACTCGGTTACAAATGGGAGGAACCCAACAAACCCAAACCTTGTGAAACGTGCTGTCTGAACCCAAACAAACGCACCACATCACATTTATCCAAACAGGTACGAACAGAGCATTACATTCCAATAACTGCAACATTACTCAGTTGAAAACCCACGGTTGACGTATAACGTGATGTATTGAAACATAAGGCACATCCGATTTATTTCAGCCCATCTCGATATGCTTGACCAAAAATGCTTTATGCTGATGTTTTGGAAACTTGTGCTGCAGGTGGTGGAGAAAGGTTCACCAATCAGCAGGTTCACCAATCAGCAGGTTCACCAATCCTTTTCCTACGTCAACAGATCAGAATTGATCAGCAGAACTTAGTTACAGCAACGTCCACCATAAAAGGGTCTTTACAAACCAAGCAAGTTCAGCTGAGCACCGTCTAGTGCCGACCAAGCAGACAAAGGCAACACGCAGACTAACAATCCGTTAGTACTCCGAGTAATGGCTCAATCCATGTATACACCTCAATTGTACTACGTTTCTGAGATTAAAGCCATACTAAATACTGTTTCTATCCGACTGAACAGTCTGGGTAATCTTATATCACATTACACAGAAGAACGTAAACACCTTCATTTGATTACGTTCCTAATCAGAAATCTTGAGTACGTTCTGTGTATGTGCACTTGTGTCGTAACGAATGTTTACGATGAGCAGCCTGGCGGGACTGCGGGACTCCTGTAGAGGAGCTTGTGTGTCGGACTTTACAAGACGTAAAAACAGTTAAAAAGACGGATGTCTGTGGAATTCACAATAACAAACTGCTGTGACACGAGCAAAATGAATGACGACGGATTCACACGCGCTATAAAATAAATTATTGTCTACGTCGCAGCACACAACGTCAACCGTCTACTTTTAAAATAAGCAGGCTACACGTGAATCATGTTTTGCCGAGTCTGGCATTAATTTAAATACGTTAAAAGGGCACGTGTGCCAACGTAAGGTCGGGGCCGAACACCGCTGCTCTCAGATCACTGACTGGACTTAGGTGCTGCTCGTTGCCATGGTAACATGTACACCAAGTGGTGTTCAACGCATGCGAGCCATTTTGGATCGGATTGCTTGTAGTGTGTGTGTGTGTGTGTGTGTGTGTGTGTGTGTGTGTGTGTGTGTGTAAACAGCTCGGTCTTCATTAGCAGCTGTTGTGCAGGTTATATCCTGAATGGGTTCAATTGGATTGGTAAATATCTTTGTATGTAAACAGCCATATATTACTAGAATATTAGTATGACAATACAAATGCTATAATAACATGCATAATGTGTACAAGTACAAAGTACCCTGAACACTGCCCGGTCTAAGTAGCTCAAGATAAGGGCAATTGCCCTTCATGACTATGACATTATAAACAAACAAACAAACACACACGTAAATGGAGGACAAACATTATATTTTGTTTTTGGAATAGCAACATTACACAGTTAATTTAAGACCATATGGTATTCTGTGAAACAGGCTTAAACTATGTGCATTGCAAGAAATATTCAGAACAAGAATTAAAAGCTCAATTATAATATTATAATAACTACAAGCTCATAATTATATTATAATAACTACAAGCTCATAATTATAATACTATAATAACTAATCTAAACTCGAATAACTATACGCTTATATTTCAAGGACCACACACACACACACACACACACAATATATACATATATATATATATATACATATACATATATATATATATATACATATATATATATATATATATATATATATATATATATATATATATATATATATATATATATATGTGTGTGTGTGTGTGTGTGTGTGTGTGTGTGTGTGCTATGCATGTAATGTGCCAAATAACCAAACAAGTAAATAAAATTAATAAATCAAAGCATCAACTAACTACTGGGTGAAAGTTCTTCATATCTGAAACACCTCCATGACACTGTTAGAACTGTATTATTTGGATTGGATTATCTACCATTACAGAACTGGACACATCTGAGGATGACGAGGCTTGTGTCAAACCTACAGATGTGTAATGTAGTGGGTGTAATGGGGGAGAATCACACTTTTATAAAAGTTATTGTGCAACGCTGAAATTATGGCCGTGCACACAGCAATCACACTACCGCCAAGGCCCATTTCCAATACAACTGAGGAAAGGAAGTGTTTGTATGTTTACATGTACGTGTCTGCTCGAAAAAGTATTTGTAATTTGGTTAAAATGCCACCGTTCATATCTGTACCATATCTGCAGTTACGCCACCAATGAGAACGTCCCTGCTCCTCATTCATGAGGTCTGCGAAGGTTCCCAGCCTCTCAACGCTAGAACAAGTCGTGATCACACCTTCACTGCCTACAGGTGTAACCTTCACATCCCTATCAGGCATTATGTCCCTCCGTCTACAGGTGTAACCTTCACATCCCTATCAGGTACGATGTGCTCTCCGTCTTTTCTAAAGCCGTACCAACAGCAGCAGATGGCCTTCATCTGCTAACCCTGCCAAGTTAGTCTGATGGTGATTAGCACTAGGTTGGCTGGCAAAGTCAGGTCTGAAAAACAAAATATTTAACACCACACAACAGGATGCGGGATTTACAGGGCAGAAACAGCCGAACAACCAGTTTAATAATCAGCATGAACCTTGTTCTGGTCTGGAGAGTTTCTCTCTCCTTCTGGAGCGCTAGAGGAAAACACTGCACAGACCTCCTGTGCTTTTAGCATCCAGATATTCATACAACACATATGAACTCTCAGGCATTATACATGAGCTCTACATTCTCCAGGAGGAAGATCATGTCAAAAATGAAAACGTAGGCACAAGGTTAATGGAAACCTGGGTAAGAAGGCTGTGTGTGGGGCGACGGCTTCACTCCCCAAGCCAGTCTAGCCGAGAGCTACTCGTCTGAGCAGACGGGGAGAGGCAACACGCAGGTATTTCAATCCCATCTCAAGGGCTTATTTTAGCCTGCTGGCACAGTACCTTGATGGAGCTGCATAACATTTCAGACATTCAAAACAAGGTGCTCCGTTTTCAGCATCTGAAAAGCCTGGGGTTTGTCTTAGGGGTCAGGAACTACTGAGCAAGTCCAGTTTGGTGTTGACCGCTGCGATAAGCAGAACA
>NW_027506909.1:358847-364695 GCF_052324685.1 Brachyhypopomus gauderio
TCATTTGCACTTCATGGTCCTGCCGCTCCGTTTAAAGAAGTGTTACCAGGGAGACAACTTTTTTTTTTTGCAACTACACCATCTTGTGTGTGTGTGTGTATATGTATATATACGTACCGTTCTCATTGTTGCGATCCTGTACTAGGTGCTGGTAGACCGAGTCAGGAACCTCCGACTGACGATAGTACCATTTCACGCTCATCAACAGATGGTCCCGTTTGCTCTGCAAGAACAACAAGATGGAGAATAAACATCTAACAAAGTAAACCCACATTGTTTTTTTAACACATCCATCTGTGAAACCAGGTCAATTAGAAATGTACAGGAAACACTTAATTTTTAATGAAGTAAACAGACACTTGCAGTTTTCGACTCGCCAATGGAGGCACGGGGGAAAGAAATATGGACACTAAAAGACACAGTAACTTTAAGGATAAAATGCAGCCACCATTCCAAATGTATGATCGATTAACTGCTAAATGCAATTCCAGACGCACATCTGTAAAGAATAAACCCTGTTCTGTGCTGCCAAGCACATCATGTGCAGCTTTCTCCTCCAGGTTTGCACCACAAACTCTGCCACCCGCTGTCCATTCGGGGAACTGCACACGGCGCTACCCCCCTTTGCAGTTGCCTAACCGCACCAGCAAGTGGCAGCACTGAGTCGCACAGACCTCCCAGAGGCTCGGTGCTTTCGAGGGCCAGGACGGAAGGAAAAGGGTAAAGGGTGTTTTTGTTCACTGACATTAAATATTTATTATCCCTTCCACAAACCCGACTGGAAAGAGCCCTAAAGAATCCACAGTCGAGTGAGGCGGGGACTGAGACCTCCACAGTGGAGACCAGAGAGCCCAGCCATCTTTAATGTTAGTACACATTACCACATTCCCCAAGAAGGCTGAGCATACCATCGCAACACCCTCCTGGAAAGAAATATACACACACACACACACACACACACACACACACACCTCCTGGGTGGGTGAAACATCGCAGAGCGTTATCTCAGTCCGTCTACATCAACGTGAGCCTGTTCCCTGTAGCCTGCAGCACTGCGGAGAATGGTGAGCTCACAGTTGGCAAACCCTTAGAGCCTTTCATGGGCCTTGTGGAGCGTACACACACACACACACACACACACACACACACACAAAGGCCACAGAAGCCAGCTAAGGTCAAGCGTCCCGCCAAAACTGCCTGGCGCGCGCACACATCCTGACAGAAAACTAAAACAGCCTTTCCGCACTGCCACAAAAGTGCAGGAGGCCAGGGAGAAGCACACCTGCTGGAAAGATGTGGTCAGGATCCGGGCCGCCATCTTCTTTAACGCCCCATCGGCAGGGTGAAATGGAGCCCGTTCGGAGGAGATTACAAGGCGACTCTATTAGTCAAAGCTCTAAGCAGCGGCTCGTTCCAGGGCTCGTTAGGCCACAGCTAAGGAGACGGGCCACGCGCCCCCCAGAGGATTTGCAGTAAGTCAGGACGGAGCCTCGCCCCCGACAGTTAGGCCAGCTTCACGCAGCTCTCCGCGCTGATAAAGTCCAGATTTATCGCCGCAGAGACTTTCCATCTTACGATAGCCGGCGGTGCGTCAGCACGAGGCTAAACCTCGTTTCAGGACGCTCCCGAGTCGTGGAGTCCACACGCTCAAAGGCCTTTTGCATAAGAATACACAGACAAACCCACACAAGCCTCCCAGCCGACCACGACACAAAAAATAAATAAAAATGAAACGCATGAAACTAAAGGAGCCTGAAACCACTGACCTTTCTTTGAGACGCACTTCCACTGGAAATGACTATTTCATTATTAAACCCTAATTATGTTTTCATGTTTCACAGAGAGCAGCAGATCACCTCCCAGAATTAAATTATCCAGATAAGGCTTCTCTGCCGGTCAGGAAGCAGACCGGAGGCGGCGCCGAGCGGCCCGGTACCGCTACAGGGCTGACCCGATTAGCGACACCCGCTCCGTCCGTGAGCTGCGCGGGCCACGCCGGCCGGACCTTCCCGGGGCCGTGTGCCACATTCACCGGCTACACGCACAGCAGCCAACACACACGAGGGTTATTCTTCAAACAGGGGCACAATGGAGGTGTTTAGAGGCGGTGGGGGCACCCTGAAAGAAGTGCAGGAGTTTGGGCAGTCAGGCCGGGCCTGTACCCCCCCCCCCCCCCCAGGACTCCCCATTGTCTGAGCGCTGAACTCCCAACCAGAGTCGCACAGGAGAGGAATTAGCCCCCTCGAGCAAGAATCATACACTTATTCTGTGTTGTACACTCTCCCACACTCGCACACACACACCCACACTCACACTCACCACACACACTCACACTCACCACACACACACACCCACCCTGCCTAATGGGACCAAGAGCACAGGAACAACAGTATCAACGGGAAGGACGAAGAGGACGCCGTAGGGGCATGGGTGGAGAGGGAGGGGGAGAGAGAGAGAGAGAGAGAGAGAGAGAGAGAGAGAGAGAGAGAGAGAGGGAGAGGGAGAGGGAGAGGGAGAGGGAGAGGGAGAGGGAGGGAGAGGGAGAGAGGGAGAGAGGGAGAGGGAGAGGGAGAGGGAGAGGAGAGGGAGAGGGAGAGGGAGAGGAGGAGAGGGAGAGGAGAGGGAGAGGGAGAGGGAGAGGGAGAGAGAGAGGGAGAGAGAGAGAGGGAGAGGGAGAGAGGGAGAGAGGGAGAGGGAGAGAGGGAGAGGGAGAGAGAGAGAGAGAGAGAGAGAGGGAGGAGAGAGAGAGAGAGGGAGAGAGAGAGAGAGACAGACATGGGGTGGGTTAGGAGAAGCTCAGTGAGTAGTAATTACACTGTGTTGAGTCCAGTGAGAGTCTCGACGGGATGTGGTCTCACAGGGGGCGGGGCTTTTTACAGGCCAGGCCGGAGAAGCAGGCCTGGGGTGTTTTTACAAGGGTGCTGGCAGTGTGGTGTGTTCCTGTCTGCACCCCTGTACGAACCATACGGATCAGCAGTAAGAGACCTGTACACCACAAACACTGTGCGGGGAACACCACAAACACTGTATGGCGATGGATGTGTGGTTAGGGAGGGGCCAGGAACAAACCAGGAAGACTGGGGGAGGGGCCAGGAACAAACCAATCCAAATAATGTGATGTCATCTCCCATGCAGTGCTTGTGGTGTTATCTATCTATCTATCTATCTATCTATCTACACACACACACACACACACACACACACACAATTAGGTACACCTTGCTCGTACCGGGTTAGGCTTTTGTCTTCAGAACTGCCTTAATCCTTCATGACAGATTCAACAAGGTACTGGAAACATTCCTCAGAGCGTCTGGTCCATTTTGACATGTTAGCATCACACAGTTGCTGCAGATTTGTCGGCTGTACATCCATGATGTGAATCTCCCGTTCCACCACATCCCACAGGTGCTCTATTGGACTGAGTTGTGGCCATTCGAGTACAGTCAACTCGTGTTCAAGAAATAAGTCAGATGATTTGCACTTTATGACACAGCGCGCTATCCTGCTGGAAGTAGCCATCAGAAGATGGTACACTGTGGTCTTAAAGGACATAGTCAGCAACAATACTCAGGTAGGCTGTGGTGTTGACATGATGCTCAATTGGTACTAATGGGCCCAAAGTGTGCCAGGAAAATATCCCCCACACCATTGTACCACCACCACCAGCCTGAACCATTGATACAAGGCAGGATGGATCCATGTTTCATGTTGTTGACGCCAAATTCTGACCCTACCATCCGAATGTCCCAGCAGAAATCGAGACTCAGACAGGAAACAATTTCCCAATTTTCTATTGTCCAAATCTGGTGAACCTGTGCGAATTGTAGCCTCAGTTTCCTATTCTTAGCGGACAGGAGTGGCACCTGGTGTGACCTCTGCTGCTGTAGCCCAACAACCACGACACGTTCAAAAGCCCTATCCGGACGGGATTAGTTTCTCAGGGGGTCCTGGGGTAATTTTCTCTTTTACGGGGGGTCCTCTGTGATTTTAATCCCGTCCGGAACGAGCATGTCCGTGTTTTTCTCAGACGTCCTCAGAGAAAATTACAGGCGGAATTACCTACTGTTTTTCGCTGTACTCCGTGGTCGTCTGGTAATTTTAGTCCCGTCCGGATCCACATGTCTGAGTTTATACATGCAGACATCACCTCGCGTTTAATAAAACAGCTATATGTCCACTGCCACGCACCGTAGTTACACGTTGGGCGCGCGTTTTCACATGCTATCACGTGACAAGGCGATGTCATGTGACCGAGAAAGCCAAAAACTCACGGGTCCTCCTGTTTTTTCAATTGCTGTCCGGATGCAAGAGTTTTATCACTGAGTACAAGGGTGAAATATTTTTCACAGACGTCCCCCTGAAAAACTAATCCCATCCGGATAGGGCTAAAGACACTTAAATCTTTGAACTGTAGCAGATCGTCATGCATTTAATTGCTGCCGTGTGATTGGCTGATTTGACATTTGCGTTAATGAGCAAATGGACAGGTGTACCTAATAAAGTGGCCCGTGAGAGTGTGTATATATTTTTTAGTCACCCATTTCTTCTGTAATGCTGTCGGCTAATCAAAACACAACCCAGCAAACTTGCTATCCAATGCTGTGGCCATAACGTGAATGCTCTTGTTTGTTGAGTCTGCATTTAGAAGCAGGTTTAATTAGACTATTGAAATGCAAAAATTAGGCCCGTGTGTTTTCGGAAGCATAGTACACGTTTTGTTTTAGATCATTTTCCCTCTGTTGGTTCGTTGTTAACAAGCCATTCCCAAAATGATTAGCTTAATGAAAGAGCGTTAAATAGAGAGGCGGCGTAGCGCTGGTTGATGCTAGCGACAAGTGTCGCACTAGCAGCATTTAAGGTGCGATGCGGAGCCACGAGCCAGCAGGTGGCGCCGTGCCAGGCCGTAATAACGCCAGCGAGGGGCGCGACTGTGGCCATTACTGACCGGCCACGTGAGAACGAGGCAGAACGGCGTTAAAAGGTTTTGCGCACAGAAACGGGCAAGCGGGTCCAGGACACCGCTGTCAGGACCAAACACGACACAGTACGCATTATACAGCGTTAGCCTGAGAGGTGTCTCGTTCTGCCCTTCACGTGGGGTCCAGTGGGGCATTAACAGGAGAGGAGTTGCTAGTCCACTCAGCCTCCCCCCGCCTGGCCGGCTAAGCAAAACCAGACCCGCCAGCGCACATTAACAGGAAATCTGGGTTTATTTTCCGAGCGTTTACATTCTGTTTCTTTTTCGCGGCCCGTGGCCAAGCGCTGGAGCGGCCCGGAGGCTCCGGTTTCATTTCTGTTTCTTTTTCGCGGCCCCGTGGCCAAGCGCTGGAGCGGCCCGGAGGCTCCGGTTTCATCACGGCTCCTCCGGAGGAAACAGGACCTCTCGCGTCCCCAGAGGCAGCAGTGTGCGGGTAAGGCCCCGCAAGGCCCGCAGCAGCGAAAGCACCAGTGGAATCCGCAGGTCCCGAAACAAGGGGGCGGGCCGCCAGGGATCTTTGCTCTCCAAACACGATCCAATCAGAGCGGCACGAGCTGTAAGCAGGCAAGAAGGGTGACTGCACCTGACGCCCAGCGCTGGGCGCCATTTCAGAACCACACACACACACACAGGGCGCTGCTCTGCTACATGACACACACACACACACACACACACACACACACACACACACACACACACACACACACACCACACACACACACACAAGTGCAATAAAGCTGTTCCATGTGCGGCCAGACACACAATGCCTCACACAGCTGTGTGCGCGTGTGGGTGTATATGTGTGTGTGTGAGTGAGAGAGAGGAAAAACATTCCCACACTCTTAATGGCCCTGTTCAGCAAATGAGCCT
>NW_027506909.1:365195-466093 GCF_052324685.1 Brachyhypopomus gauderio
GGAGAAAAAGAAAAGAAATAAAAGATAATTTACGAGTTTGGCGTCCGATGTTGGTGCTAATCTCCAGGCTGGCGCCCCCCCCCCCCCCCCCCCTCGCAGCCTGCAGTGACTGGCTGGGGGCATGAAGGCTTTGACAGTAACATCCTCCTCATCTTCAAAATCATTCTTACTTCCCAACCAGCGGCGGCGAGCGCTGACTGCATCTTTAACGGTGCGGTCGGGAGCTGCTCGTGGCCCACCTGCCCCCAGGGCCCGCACCGGGCTGTGCGGATGCCGTGTGGAGGCGGGCGGGTGGTGGGAGCGCTGGCCCCGGCACTGCAGCGGCCGAGCGGAGGCGCCCGCTCCAGACCGGTGAGACAGCTCGGGATCTGGGGAGCCAACCGTTACCACATTATTGTTTCTCATTTCAAGTGTCTGACACAATTAAGGCATGCCCTGTCATTTCCTGCTGCAGCCCTTCACCCCGTCTCAGATCTGTCTCGCCCGTTCTCGCCTTCACCCATCTCCTTCTCCTGCTCTTTCTCTTTCACCATCTCTCTATCCGGGGAAAGGTCAGACTTATTGCACCCTTTCATCATGCTTATCGCCACGCTGCCATTTACAAGCCAGACAAGCCTTCCTCTGGCACTGCCTGAGAGAGGTAAAGGGAGGGGAGACAATGAGAGAGGAAATCGCTCCTCTAACCCCCCCACCACACACACACACACACACACACACACTCCGTTTGTACTGTTTCCACGGCTGCACAGGCAAGACAAAACCCTCTGGGGAGGAAGAGTGAGAGAGTCAGAGAGCAACAGAGAGAGTGAGTGAAAGAGAGAGGGGTGGGGGGAGCGGAGAGAGAGAGAGAGAGAATTGTATTGTTTTCAGTCTAATTTGTAGTGCATGTGTATGATTAGTAGGGCATACTGCAACCCTCCGTGAGACAGCAGGAGAAAGCAATGGAGTCTCTGCCCCTGCCTGAGCCTCACTGAGTCGGTCTGTCTCTCTCTCCGTCTGTCTCTCTCTCCGTCTCTGTCTGTCTCTCTGGAACGATGCAGAGTGGCTGATGGCTGCAATGTGACAAAGCTGCTTCAGCGCCGAGTGAAATTTTAACTGCCGCTGTCAAGAGCATTATTTGGCTTTCATTACGACAGGCCGCTCGGGCCGGGCTAGGCGGGCGCCGGGCATGAAACCCAGACTCCAGCGCCTCTCCTCTGCACACTCTTATTAATTCATGTTTGCACAGAGCCCGTACATGATAATTACTGACAGAAAGGCGGCTTTTGTGTGCTGACAGTTGACACGGAGGTGAGGCACGACGGCACGGACCGAACCCTTTAAACGGCGGCCGCCGCGACTTTTACCATCACGCAGCTCGCTGACAGCAGCCGGGTTGTACGGGGACCAAAACGTCCTCCATAGGAGAGGAGAGAGATGACGCCAGAGGTCATTCACAGAACACGTACAAGTGCAGCATACTCGACCTCTGACCTCTGAGCGACCTCTCTGTGGACCAGGGAGGGTCATATGGTGCCGATTACTGTGCATCTAAGAGGTAGTCAACAGTGGTGAGCTGGCAGGGCCACGCCCACACCACGCCCACATCAGCCGGGACTCCACCCTGCCACTCGGTGGAGAATCCATGCATGTGCACCGAGGCCCATAATTCCTTCAAGAAGGTGAGAAGCAATTGCGTGTGACTCGATAATAACGCCCTTGTTTTGTGGAGACTTTCCAAAGCTGCCGTAGTTAAACCCGGTTACACTTACGGGAGAGGCAGGGTCGAACGTAACTGATGGCAGGAGCTACAGGGGCACAAACGTGGAGGTGGTCCCAGGCCCGGGGGGGTGTGGAAGCCCCGTCGGCGTCTCCATCAGAGCGGCTGGGCGAGAGAGGTGTGGGACGAGGCACCGCTCTCCGCCTAATTAGAACCTCTGCTGCTTCATTTTGCATGAGAGAGGCAGGAAGAGGAAGGCTGATTGCCTTTTAGTTCTCCGCCCGGCATCTCCAACGCTCCACCGTCTTTATTACCCGCCGAGCCTCCGGATTGAGCATCGCACCGCAAACATCAATTCCAATAATTACAAGCAACTGTAAGCGAGAGCAGGAGGCAATCGCTCATCCATCCACACGAGCAGCCATTTTATGGTGATGCCCCTTTTTATGATAATATTTGACAGGAGTGTTTAAAAGCGCACGAGCCTCCGCACGCCACACTTCTGACAGGGAAATTAATACGGGCTATACAGCGGCACTCAAACCAGAGAGGATCTCAATAATAACCCCGACGAGAAGTAGCGATGTGTGTCAACAAGATAAGAAGGATGCTGCGTCTCAAAAGGTGCACACTGTGAAGTTACAAACCCTAGACGTCTGCACAGACACGTTACGTGTCATTTAGGACAATGGTGGGAGCGAGCCGTGTTTGTTCGTTGCTCCAGCGTTAAACTAAAGAAGCCAAAAACGTCTTGGCTGATCAGCTACATTTAAAATAAGTGGGAAAACTTGCATACATTTTTCCCCCCTGCGAACCATTTGCTTAACGTGCACAACAGTGTCATGCTCAGAATTCAACGTGGACTTGGTCTGTATTTTTACACAAACGGAGGTCAAAATCCAAGAAAATTCTTAATGTAGCATCTCCGTTAAAATGCTGAAATATATTTAAGGCACACCACTGGGGAACCCAGATAAGAGAACAAAGATAAACATCAGAATAATAAGGAGAAAGAAGCCTATTAAAATGTTAAATTAAACGCAATGAAATCCTACTGTTTTGTGCAGGCAAATCTATTTGATTTCAATAGTAACGTTTGCAACAAAGAACACCCACCCGCCCCCACCCGTCACTCCCACCAGAGCCAATGATATGTGCTGGAATTAATTTCTGCTTTCATTTTCTTCCTTTCACGATAAAACAAGCACTGGCACTCCACCACCCACTTTACACAGCGATCGATGCCTTTTCCGTTTCAGGGGCACGCAGGACGATGAACTTGAGCGGAACATCCATTACTGTCCGAGCGAGACCCAAACCGGACGGAGCAGACGGCCTCCCAACTCGCAGAGAGGCGTCGGGGGCCGCGCGGTAAACGAAGCAGTCGCCTCCAAAAGTGCCGAATAAAATCACTAGGTGTGTTGACTTGGACTTCATTGTGTTGTTCCAGTCGCCTTCTGCCTGCCCGTGTGTTCTTTCATGAGGCGGGTCCCCCACGCCGAGCTCTGCACTGGGAAGAAATCCCTAAAGGATCACTTAAAGTGGTGGGGATTCAATTACGGCCGCTCCTCTCAACACAATGACTGACACCCTTACATTTTTATGACAGATGAATGCACGTTACGGATAACATTTCAAGTACTAAATTTTGAGTGGACTATCAAATTCATTGCAATGCTTTGCCGTAGCCAGTGAAGCTAATAAAAACAGACGCGACGCTGCCTCGTTCCGGAGTGAGGAAACCGACTCGAACGGAGTCACGGTGGATTTTTAATTATTGTATCAGAACTGTGGTCTTAGGTGACAACGTGTTATTTGCTCATACCCATGTCTGTTTGAACCAATCCAAGTCCTTCCTTAGAGAGAGGGGTCAAACAGAGAGCAAAAATGAAAGGAAAAAACAAAGAGAAGAAGGGGAGGCAGAGGGGATAGGAGAGGAGGGAGGGAGAGGGGGATAGGAGAGGAGGGAAGGGAGAGGGGGATAGGAGAGGAGGGAGGGAGAGGGGAATAGGAGAGGAGGGAGGGAGCGGAGAGGGGGATAGGAGAGGAGGGAGGGAGGGAGAGGGGGATAGGAGAGGAGGGAGGGAGGGAGAGGGGATAGGAGAGGAGGGAGGGAGAGGGGGATAGGAGAGGAGGGAGGCCATAGTGAGCTGCAGGGTAACGCTTCAATGATAAAAGTGGGTGAGAAAATCTTGTTTTGATAAGTGAATTACAGGTCTTCACTAAATTTTCCAGCATTCTTGTGCCAGTGGGTTCATTAAATGCACTGAAATGTCAACCTAATCTGAACTGCCTTCCTTAAGACAGAAAAACGCAGTCACCTTTGGAGACCAGTCTCTCAACAGCTTGAGGCAACAGACTTATTACAAATTGATCCATTAGATAGCCCTGCTGAGGCTTATTGTTTACACTTTTCTCCCCTTTCCCTGTCCTCTCTCTCTCTCTCACACACACACACACACACACACACACACACACACCTCAGCTTGGATTTCCTCTCTGCTTGTTTTGGGGGGTGGAGAGGCATTTCAAAAAGACAAGGTGTCCCCTCCCGCCGCTGCACCCGTAAGGACACCCGTGGAGAAGACGGCCGTCCCGCTGCAAGGACAAACCAAGGACAGAGAGGCGGGAGGCCCCGGCGTCCCTCCGATGACTCGTGGCCGATTACAGCACACAGAGGCAGGCAAGGTCACTCTCCCCTTACACCTGTAATTCACCCATTCAGGTCTCCCACACGGCGGCCATTAAGCCACCGGGCCCGGCCCCACCGGGGCGGCACACACGCGGGCCTGTGAGGGGGACACGTTGGCCAGACGGCCCTCCGAGATGCTCCTGCTGCTCTCCGCGTTTTTCTATGTAACCCTGCGACATCACCCGCTCTACTCCCACAGCTCTCTATTAAGAGGAGGAAACTGGGAACGGTGGATCCTGCATCCAGAACGTTCCTGCACCGTCACATCACTCCTGTTAAAGCCAAGAGGCAAAGCGCACTACATGAACCACTAATATTCGTTTTAGAGTTTTTAATCATGATAAATACACACACGTGTACTGTTGAAGGACCTCCACGTGCTTAAACCTTGTGTACCACTGCGACGGAGTGATCACCGTCACCAGGAGAAGTAATGAATGTTTGCCAGGTCTTTGCAGTCTGAAGGCACGTTCCTGGGTAAGAGTGAGAAGTATGCAAGTTCCAGGAAGTAGGGATGTTCTATTACCTCAGGATTCAGGAAGTAGGGATGTTCTATTACCTCAGGATTCAGGAAGTAGGGATGTTCTATTACCTCAGGATTCAGGAAGTAGGGATGTTCTATTACCTCAGGATTCAGGAAGTAGGGATGTTCTATTACCTCAGGATTCAGGAAGTAGGGATGTTCTATTACCTCAGGATTCAGGAAGTAGGGATGTTCTATTACCTCAGGATTCAGGAAGTATGGATGTTCTATTACTCAGGATTCAGGAAGTAGAGATGTTCTATTACTCAGGATTCAGGAAGTAGGGATGTTCTATTACTCAGGATTCAGGAAGTATGGATGTTCTATTATCTCGAGAGGAAACAAGACATTCAAGTGAAAGTTTAGACGCATAAACAATTCATTTTAATAACGCGTGATAGAATGATTACTTTGTTGACCCAGTGATGTGTTGGAAAATGATAACCATTACATGCTGACGGGAGAGCTTTTATCGGTCTGTGTAATGTTTCCCCGTCTTGTGCAGAATGGCTCTGCTCAGGTGATCAGTCAGTGGGAGGTGCCACACTAATTTAAAAGGCCACTAGTAACCGGAAGCGGAGTGCTGGGCAGTTTAGACAACCAGACGAACACTAGTTTTCTTGGTCTTTATAACCACTCCATGCAGTGTGTATGCCTTGCCTGGACCAGGTGCCTTGAGGTCTGCTTGTAGGCCTGATTCCCAGAACACTGCGTGCTGCAAAAGACCACATCTGCTGTGTGACTGAAGTTGGTTGTTTTCTAATGTTGCTTGACTGTCAGCAGAAAGTACCATCTCCCCTATATCCTTACAGCAGGCCACGTGAGACACAAATGTGTATTTAAATACATTTTTAATAACAATACAAATGAAAACCAAAGTGATTCAGTCCCTTAATGGTTTTCATCGACTTAATGAAAAAAGTCTCACTGCCTGTGCTTAGGGTAATTAAGGATAGTTTAGGGTTACTGATTTCCAGATGTACACGACATGTTTTCTGACAAGCTAGGTTAAAACACAGAGGAGTGAGGCAAGGCTCACACTACATCCAGCTCCATTTACATCTGCATATTTGGTAGAGATTACCAAATTACTCATCCAGAGTGACTTCACTCTCTCACACAGGGAGGGCAATGCAGCGTTAGCGTAGGGACACACAGACACTAAGGAACTAACACCAACCACGAGTGAGTGATGACCGCCGCCAGTCAGCTCGTGGACGACCCTCGCCACCCAACTGTTATTTACACCCCCAACACACCAAACGGACCACAGCTGATGAGTGAAGGTACACTCCACACCTGGGCATGAGGAGAGAACTCCTCCGTGCCGGGAGGTGCAGTAGTCCCGTGGTTTAGTGATGTCGAAAGGAAAGCGCCGCTTCCTGAAGGTACGTACTTGGTATAACGAGATCCAAGTGACTCCCACCTCTTTCTGAGCTACAACCTTCCATAAAACTTGTCAAAGGAACAACAACTGGTCCACGTTTTATAGATAGATAGCACGTTCAAACTGCTTTCCATGTGACAAAACAGAGCTGCATTGGTAGATGAAGCCAACAAAATCAACATCATCGAAATGCGGTTCGTGTTTACCTCGCTTCACGACAGCCAATCAGAAAGCTCTCCTTCCAGACGACGACTAACGCTGACTCGACATGCATAATCGCTCAAACCACCACAAACAAGAACCATCCAGAGCCAGCAATGCGACACTCGCCACACCGAGGACGGGTGAAGGGCATTCAGGGACGTCCTCCAACACAACCACGCTCTAATGCCATTGGATGACCGATCGTCGGGTCAGTATGTCCCCAACCTTAAGAGTCCCACCCAAGGCATTTTACTGAAATGGTGCAATGCATTTACCCAGACTGGGCATTCAACCCTAGTACCTCCACATGAAATACAAAAAAAAGCCACTGACAAAAAGATTGTGTACCCAGTATTAATTCTATGTATAGAGGTAATATTGAATCACCCAGTTTTATGCATCCAGGCAATAATGCATCACCCGGAATTCAAGGCTAACACCTTCCTTATTGATCGCTGCCTATGAGGTGAGCCTGATCAATCACTTACAGCCTGTTCCGACAACCCACGGTGGAGGCTGGCCACGAGCAATCGCTGATGGAGTATTGATTATCATTTACATTTCCTTCAGGGTGCCAGTGGAAAAATCCAACAAAGGTTTTACCGTTGTGCAAACCAGCGAGCCGGGCTCAAACTTGGGACACCCACACCCGGGACGCCCACACCCGGGACGCCCACACCCGGGACGCCCACACCCGGGACGCCCACACCCGGGACCCGCCCTCTGCTGCGACCCCAGACCCCGCCCCCTTTTGTTTGCCCGCCGCCTTAAACGCAGCACATTAGCGTTAGGCTACTGGGCGACGCTGAGGAATGCGGCGGATGAAATGAATATTAGCCTTAGCGCGTAACATCAGTTAAACGTTGGAGTGAAATGGCCGGGCGGTTGGCCAGGGTGCCCGACTGAAAGGCAACGCATCAAACACAATAACAGCAGCCCGGCTCCCTCTTCAACCTGTCCTGTCAGAGCCGCTGTGGCGGAGAAAATTATACTCACCCCTCTCATTCACCACCACCCCCCCAACGATCATTCCTCACATTAATGCACTTACAAATGGACAAACCGGACTGCAACCTCCTGTATACACACGGGTGGGTGTGTGTGTGTGTGTGTGTGTGTGTGTGTGTGTGTGTGTGTGTGTGTGTGTTTTCCCCTTGGAGATGGACTATGGCCTGGAAAGGGTCATTATCTAAAGATGGTGCAATATTCTTTACCGACTTCCTGCTCCCTGCATCCTGCCGACGCTGCTTCCTGCTGACCGACGCTGTTGCGGAGCGAATTTTGAAATTGTTTTCTAAAGTATAATAATCTATTTACGTGCTAACCTTTACCTTTTGCATTCCTAGACACATTTTACAGGTTTATTCCGGCCGCTGACCAACTTTCTGCCTTCACAAATCAGCTAGCGTAAGTTTATATATCGCTAGACACGGTAAGTGTTTTGATTTATTCATGGCTGGCGTTGGTTTGTTCCCGTGTTCGGAGTGTGGCATGTTTAGTCTAGACCCTTTCGCCACTGATAGTAATAGTTGATAGTAATTTGTCAGAGGTGCAAACTAGTAAATTCTCTCGTGGCGAAGTGGAAAGTTTAGAGCGACGCGTCCCACTCATTATTGAGGGATAGAGAGACAGGGTCTGTAGTAGGTGTGGACGCGCCAGGGAGAACTAGCGCCTCCGCGACTCCGGCGATAGAGCCCTCACAGCGGGGTGAATGGGTGACGTCTCGGCGGCGTAGTCGGAGAGCGAGGGCTGCAGCTACCGCTACCGCCAGCGCTAGCCCACCAGAGCACCACTCCCCCGGTTCACGTGTCCAACAGGTTTGCCCCGCTCAGTGTTACACCCGCTGAGGAGACTCTTGGTCATAGGAGACTCTATAGTCCCGACACGTGAAAGTAGCTGTAGCTGTAGGGGCACCAGCGGTTACAGTCAGCTGTTTACCGGGAGCCAGAGCGCCGGACATTAGTGGCAACCTTAGATTGTTAGCTCATAGGAGGTTTTCTAGGATAGTGATTCATGTAGGGGCCAACGATATACGTCTGCGGCAGTCAGAGGTGACTAAGGCTAATGTTAAAGAGGTGGTTAATTAGCCCAGACGATGTCCGATGCCGTAATCTGCTCTGGCCCCATCCCAATGCGGCGCGGTGATGAGCAGTACAGCAGGCTCACGTCGCTAAACCGCTGGATGTCCAAGTGGTGTTCAGATAATCAAGTGGGCTTTATTAATAATTGGGAAGAGTTCGAGGGCAAGCCTGGTCTTTTAGGCAGGGACGGTGTCCCACCCCACCCGGGATGGCGCTGCCCTGTTATCTTGCAGCATAGCCCATAGCCTGTTAAGCTGGGCGTACACTGTGCGATTTTTGGCCCATTTTCAGCCGATTTTTTCACTCGTGCGACTATTTTTTCGATCGGGCCGAGTTTCGGCTCAATCGCGTGTCGTGCATCGTATAGTTTACACAGGTAAACGAGGAGCGATTCACACCTCACGACCAACTCCCGATCAGACATCGCGGCGTCGCAAGAAATCAAACATGTTTGAAATTCAAATCGCTCCTCGTGAGATCGCATGAGAGCGTCGGGTCGGTATAGTGTGAGTATATGAAACGTGAGCTGTGAACTTTTAAACCCTGCGATTTAGTCGTACAGTTTGAGCTGGAGCTGAGTACACGATTTAAAATATCGTACAGTGTACGCCCAGCTTTAGCTAGTCGGCAGAGTAGCACTAGGAGCTGCTGACTGTCCAGGGTCGGCGACCAGGCCGCAGACTAACGGGTTAAACCTGTCCTGCGAGCTGCTTAGAGGCGTCACCAAGTTCCCTTAGGATTGAGGACTGTGTCTGTGCCCCGGGTTAACTAAATCATAAGAAAATAGTCCGCCCGAAAGTTTTTAACTAATATTCAGACTTCACATCAAATTATTACAACCTATATGACCGATCTGAAAATTGGATTAATCAATATTCGATCGCTCAACTCAAAAGCAGTTTTTGTAAATGAACTTATAACAGACCAGAAAATTGATATTCTTTGTCTAACTGAAACGTGGGTTCAATCTGGTGATTATTTAACTCTAAACGAAGCCACTCCTGTGGGATATAGTTTATATACATAGAACCTAGACTGTCAGGCAGAGGAGGTGGAATATGTATAATCTATCGTGATTGTTTAGAAATTCATCAGAAATACTTAGATATCTCAAACTCATTTGAGATGCAGTCTATTAATGTTATTAGTCCATCGGAAAATAAAAGTACATTCTCCCTAACTAATGTATACAGACCACCAGGGCCTTACTCAGATTTCTTAAACGATTTTCACCGATTTTTGCAGCAAATTTAGCAGTATGTAGTGACAAAATAATAATGGTAGGAGACTTTAACATACACTTTGATAATGCGGAGGATCCACTGACAAGGGCTTTTACTTCTATATTGAACTCTGTCGGCATAAACAAAACGTAGTAGGACCTACACATTATCGAAATCATACCCTAGATCTAATATTAACGCTGGGTATCGACGTAGATAATATAAACATACTCCCGCAAACCGTAGCAATCTCCGATCATTATTTAGTAAAATTCGATTTTCACCTTAACATAAATACCCGCCCGTCTCCTCGGCAGTGTATAAAGCGCTCAATAAATTCATCAACAGCAGCACGGTTTATTGAAACCCTCCCTGACTTAACTGCTTTAGCCACTCGCCATCCGATCCAGGAGAGTTAGATAGTCTAACCGACTACTTAGAGAATACCTGCAGATCAGCTCTAGATATAGTAGCTCCACTAAAATATAAAAAAGCTAGATCCAAAAAGCTCGCCCCATGGTACACCGACCAAACTAGAAACTTAAAACAAATAGCACGTAAATTAGAGCGGAAATGGCGATCTACTAAATTGGAAGTATTCCACTGTGCCTGGAAGGATAGCATTATTGACTACAAACGGGCACTCACTAAAGCACGCTCAGCATACTTAGCCTCACTGATAGAGAAAAATAAAAACAATCCTAGATTTCTTTTTAATACTATTTCTAAACTTACAAAAAATCAAGCAGGCACAGAACCTCAGATTCCAGTAAACCTCACTAGTAATGTATTTATAGATTTCTTTGATAATAAAATAGAGAATATTAGACAAAATATAAAACCCTTTATTAGCAATACAACTGGTATGTCATCTGGTTTGGTTGATATTGATTTAAATTACATACCGGGAGAAAAACTTGATGCTTTTCATCCACTCCCAAAATCAGAATTAGAGAAAATAATTTCTTCCTTAAATTGTACTACCTGCACATTAGACTCGGTTCCCTCAAAGTTATTAAAAGAGGTATTACCAGCTGTAACTGAACCTCTTCTAACTATAGTTAACTCATCCATTACAATAGGTCACATGCCCAAATCATGTAAATTAGCAATTATCAAACCTCTGATCAAGAAACCAAATCTTGATCCGACTGTGCTATCTAATTATAGACCCATTTCAAACACATCATTTATATCTAAGATCATAGAAAAAGCTGTTGCCCAGCAATTATGCCTATATCTGCATAGGAATAACACATTTGAAAAGTTCCAATCTGGTTTTAGGCCCCATCACAGTACTGAAACAGCATTAGTTAAAGTAACAAATGATCTCCTCCTTGCATCAGATCAAGGCTATGTATCACTGTTAGTGCTTCTTGATCTTAGTGCAGCTTTCGACACAATTGATCATAGGATCTTGCTAGAAAGGTTAGAATGCTGGGTTGGAGTCTCAGGCACAGCCCTTTCATGGTTTCAGTCTTACTTAACAAATCGCTATCAGTTTGTAGAGCTCAATAATATTTCATCCAAACGTACAATGGTTAAATATGGGGTCCCGCAAGGCTCCATCTTAGGACCACTATTATTTACATTATATATGCTACCATTGGGCACAGTTATAAACAAACATGGTGTCAATTTTCACTGCTATGCGGATGACACTCAACTTTACATATCAGCCAAACCCGATGACAAACTCAGTTTAGGAAAAATTGAGGCCTGTGTAAGAGATATTAAATGCTGGATGTCTCTAAACTTCCTACAATTAAATGAGGACAAAACAGAAGTTCTCCTTGTGGGCCCTAAGGCCGCAAGACAGAAAATTCCAAATTTAATGCTTAATCTTGCAGACTATCCCATTACACCTGGCACAGTAGCCAAAAACCTAGGCATCATACTCGACTCTGACCTATCATTTGATAAATATATAGATAATACTACTAGGATAGCTTTTCTACATCTCCGCAACATTGCCAAATTAAGAAATGCATTATCACAGGATGATGCAGAAAAATTGGTGCACGCATTTGTTAGCTCTAGACTAGACTACTGCAATTCACTACTGTCAGGATGTTCAAATAGGAATCTAAATAAACTTCAAGTAGTTCAAAATGCCGCAGCTAGAGTTCTGACCAGAACTAGAAAATTTCAGCATATTAGACCAGTCCTATCAGCCCTGCATTGGCTCCCAGTTAAATTTCGTATTGATTTTAAAATTCTATTATTAGCATATAAAGCACTACACGGGCTTGCTCCTGAATACCTCCAGGAACTTATTTCCTACTATGAACCCCCACGTCAACTAAGATCACAGGGTGCTGGTCTGTTATTAGTTCCACAAATTAACAAGGTAACAGCAGGGGGAAGAGCCTTTTCTTATAAGGCCCCCCAGCTTTGGAATAATCTTCCTAAATGTGTCCGGGACTCTGACACAGTCACAATCTTTAAATCTAGGTTGAAAACCCACTTATTTAGTCTAGCGTTTGATAATTAATATCCCCCTTAGATAAAGGTACAGATCCAGGGGTTCATAGACGAAGGGTTTTATGGTAGACTGGGGTACTGGTGCTGTCATCCTGTCACTGCTCGTGGTCACTCAAGTTTGTTGACAGTGCAGTGGACGGATGCCATTGTCTCAGAATGCCCCCAAGCCTATGTTACCTTCTGGTTCTGCCTTTTTTTAGCTAGGCTGTAATAATTTAACTTAGTGCCGGAGTTGCTGCCACACTCCAGAAATGTTTATAATTTTACCTGTCCTGTATATGTCCTCATACAGAGCTAATTTTCCCTGTTTCATTTCTCCACATGGCTGCCCGCCTGCTTGAGGAATAATGAGATGAGGAGAGACAAGCGATCCATCCTGGCCGGCCACCTCCTGCCTAACCGGATGCCTACACCATGATGGACATTATTACATATTTTTCGGTCTAAATTGACATTATTGCATCTTTTACATTCTGTCTACATTCTGTCTATATTGTTGTTGTTGTCATGGTGACCGGTGTCGGCCAGAGGAGGATGGGTTCCCCCCCTGAGTCTTGGTTCCTCTCAAGGTTTCTTCCTCATGCAAAAAAACTAGGGAGTTTTTCCTTGCCACTGTCGCCTTTGGCTTGCTCACTGGGGGCTAGGACTCGGCACTTGTAAAGCTGCTTTGTGACAACAACTGTTGTAAAAAGCGCTATATAAATAAAATTTGATTGATTGATTGATTGATTCCAGTTCTACTCTATATAAGCAGCAGTAGGCAGCTGCAGGGCCCAGACAATAAAACACTGATACACAGTACATGTGTGTGTGTGTGTGAGAGAGAGAGAGAGAGAGAGAGAGAAAGAGCCCTGAACACAAAGCTCGCGTCATGCAGTGTCATTACAGCAGGCAATCTCTTAGCTAATCAGCGGTGTCACACTCCGCTCCACACTGCAGTCGGCAGGGACGGACCAACACGGCTCTATTCTCCCACAAGATGGCAGCTCATTTTCCACTCTCTTTACTGACAACACTCAACCAAGCAGCTACACTGCTCTTAAAACAAAAACACCAGTTTGTTCATAGTCGCCCCCCCCCACCCCAAAGTAATCCCACGCTACTTTCATTTTCCAACATCTGTTCTGGCTTCGCTTTAAAATTACAAACGCCCCCCCCACCCCTCTCGCAGGACGACTCCCCCAAGCACCGCTCCTTCTGATCTCGGGCGACATCTTGTAGTGATCTGCGAGAGGTTCTTCTCATTTGCGCGGGCCTGTGTGATTGAGGAACACCACGAGCACAGTCATCAGCTCCAGCCTGGTCCAGTCGACGCCGTGTGCCAGAACGTCGCAGTACTAAACCAAACCCCAGGCTGAACACCTCGAAACTGGAATCACTCGCTACAATGTCACCCGATACTGATGCGTGAACATCTTTGACGTTTATTGCAGTGCAAACCGCGAGCTCAGTTTAATCTGCTCTACGTGCCGTTATAACGCCAAACAGCTTGGGTCTGCAGTTAACGTCTTGTGTCATGTTTGGAACGGCATCTATTCAATACGGACGCTTATTGTGTTCTGCAAAAACATCCTACTGCAGGAGACAGAAAGCAAGAACACAACAGTTAACACTACGAGCGGGCAAATGCAAAGTCCTCTTTTGTTTACATAAAATTTTTCAAGAGTACACCTTTGGGTAGCCTCATTTGTTTAAGACAACTATGCTAACTGACTGCAAGCTGAAGAGTACACCGTTAACAAACACCACAACACAATCCAATCAATTAGAGCTTTTAAATGTCACTCAGAGCTGTTAAATGTCAATGCTGTTTAATGTTTCATAACACCATCAACACTGACTTGTTTAATTTGGCTTCATGACATGCAACAATCACATTCACAGAGGAATGAGAAAGAAGCAGCTTGGTCTCCTGCACAATTCATGGATGCATACTGGTTGGGAGGGCCAAATGGATGCACACACACACACACACACACACACACACACACACACACACACACACACACACACACACACACACACACACACACACACACACACACACACACACACACACACACACACACTACTCCTACATGTAGTAGGAGTTTGTATCTTTGGTGGCAGATTTCTTACCCTTTTCTTTCATTGCCACAGTGTTGCTAAAGCAGAAAAAGAGATTCAGCCGACCTTTGTGCAAAGAAGCTAATAAAGAGGATTTAGTTTATGGCATGTCGGTTATCAAACAAAAGGTCCAGCGTACAGACCCAATGTTATTTCAAGAGGAACTGCCACTGTGCAAACCTGTGTTCTGAGGGGTCCAGTACCTTACTGGATGCCTGCCTTACCTCACCAATACTCCTGAACAGGCAAGACTAGGCCCGTGTAGGCTCGGTGGCCCACCAGCTAGGACGGAAAACAGCCGGCCACGCTAGCAAGACTTTCGCTCGGCCCCGTCCCGGACGTCCCGTGTTCACCGGTCCGGCACGACCGTAACAGACAGTATCGTTCCTGGCGTTCAATCGGTGTGCCAGCCCAATACCTAAAACCAAGACACCAATGCAAAGAGGAACCGCTACGACCAATTACCCGGCTTCAGGCGCCCGGAACATGCTGGGGCAAAAAAAAACAAATAAAAAATAAAAACTGCTTCTGAGTAGAATAAGAGTGTAGCCTTGTTGTTGTGCTGTCAGGGAGTGTTGGCAGATTGTTAAATTTAATGAGTACACAGCAACTGAATACCCCATCAAGAGCGCTTCTGAAGGAACACGGGTCCACCGTACAGGATAGCAGACTTGGCATGATGCTCTTCGGGACACAGACATTGATTTTTGGTGAACGTCGGGAAGGGGGGGGGGGGGGGGAGGGCAGCAATTCACAAAAGTGACAAATCAAAGCTAGCCGTGTTGTCGGGAAATGATAGCACAAAGGCAGACAGAGTCAAACGAACTGTATTGCTCCCAGATTATTTGCTACAGACAAAGATGAAGGCTTCAGCTTTAAAAGCCTGTAGGCCCGTTTAAAAACGGACAGTATTTTCCAGAAACTTCTAAGGGAAAACAATAGCCACTGATAGGTGACGGCACACCTTATGAAGTGTCATAACGGTAATTGTGTTGTTCATGATTTTCAAATGAGTAAATCCTCCATTTTAGAAGGTAAACCTAAGCAGCGTCCCAGCTAGCCTTGTGCGCAGCAGATGTACTTGACTGAAGTAGCAAAGTGTGTGGCGAAGAGAAGGGGGTTCGCACCGCGTCGGCCTCCAGACAAGCGAACGAATCACGCCTCGGATCAAAGTGGCACTGCGTGGCAATCCGGCCTTCCCCTGTCTGCTCGGGTATTGACAAACGAGCTCCGGTGCCCCATGCCACATCCACATGGGACACCCCCCCCCCCCCCCCACTCCCCACTCAGGTTGCCTGACACTTCACAGGAAAGCTTTTCCATTTACACAACATTTATTTACCATCCTCTCCGCGCCCGTTTCGTCCCCACGCTGGCACTGCCCGCTCCAAATTGCCCTCTTGGGTGGATTCCGAGCGCACTCCGGCTCCAAAGATGAATTCACACTATGCCAAAAACGCTAACCAGATTACTCCTTTTCTGTCACTGTCTCCCGAAGGCTTCCGCTGCACTGAAAGGGAGGCAGGAATCCAGGATTGCAGCAGACAGCATGATTGATGTAAATAACAGAGAAAAGGGCCAACCAAACAGTAGGCAGTGTCACATTCTTAAGGGGAGTGGTAATCTCCCATGTAAAACTACACTAATAAAAGACTATCAGGAAAGTGATGACTGCTGTTCGAGTGTTCACAGGGAAACGAGCCGGCAGCCAGAAAGACAACACGTCCTCGCGACCGTAGACTGGCGTTTGGTTTGTGTGTTCGACGAACAAGACAAAACAGCGGGGAAGAACTGAAAAAAAATGTCATTTTGTGATGGAAAAATGAAAAAAAAGCTCCTGTTTTCCTTCTTTATTCTTTTTCTGAAGCAGAGCACAATGGTTGGGGGTGGAGGGGTGGTGGGGGGGAAGGTTCAAATACATCGAGTCTCTTTAGGAGGGGAAAAATAAGCCCAGCTGTGAGGAAGTGTTTGTGACACTGGTTTTGTTCAATAGCTCAAACACAGCTCCTCCCTGTGAGACCCTCGAGATCTCTTCATGCCCTCCAGCCAGTTGGGAATGATTACTAATAGATGTCTCCTATGCTGTTTCGACTGCCTCTCTCCAGTTCTGTGTCACAAAGAAGTGAGAAACATTGTTTCTCCATGGCTAGAACCCAGCACAAAAGATAAGCAGTTCTAGCTTAAAACAATAGCCTGTCAACCAGTGCATTAAGTCTAGCTCCTGCATTAACCTAAAGTCTAGCTCCTGCACATAACTGTACATCTCTAAGAAATGTGTGAACAAACGAAGACAATCTTGGATATAGCATTACCACATGTACAGGCTTAAAACGTTACTAATGGTTTAATAGTTAGAAAAACAGCCACAGATGTGCAATCACAACAGAGAAGATTCGGTATGTCTGCTGTGTGGTGATCCAAGACGCTCCATTAAAAACAAAAAAAAAAAAAAACAAAACCATTCGCAAAAAGCCGTGTTGAGAAACACGACCTAGAGCAACCCTGTGCCACTGGAAGCCTTTGAGAAAACAAGGTCATAGAGTGGTGAAGTAAATCACACAAACACAGTGGTGTCACATATGCATAACCTGTAAGTTAAACAGAGAGTCACTACGGGCAACACCACACAAACACGGCTCACCGAGCTGCCAAGACAGCCAGTGCCTTCAGAGGTTAGAACGAGCCACTGTAAGTGAACTGTTTAGTACTGTAAAACACTAGCTATCTCTGTGCTGAGCACTGGTGAGAAAATATAGACCTTGGTTCAGGAGTGTGGGGGCAAAAAAAAAGAAAAACAGCACAGAAATATTCTCCTTCCTCCACCAATCACAAGCTGTGGAGAGTTGCAGTGCAACACAGTGGCAGGTGGCCATACAATTCAGTCTGTGTCTACTGCACACTGAATGAACTAGAACACAATGACATGATTACGATCTTATTCAACAGTAGGGGTAAACTTCCAATTAAACAAGCAGACTCACTGAAACAACACTGCTTGATGAAAATTGGGAGGGGAGGGGGGATACATGTTTGAGTTATGCATTTATATTTCACTGTGTGGACCACTTAATGACCTTACTTGAAAAGTTACAAAGCAGCACATGTTATCTACATGACTTGCATGTGTTTAAATTTTTAATTATGAATACATTAAAAACTCACCAAGCCTAGAGATCACTTATTTTTTATCTTTCCTCCACTTATTACAAAACGCAGCCTTGTTAAACTTCTTAGGTACTTGGAGTTAGCAATTACTATAATCAAAACTCTGTGTTCACACAGGTAATGTGCAAAAACACTGACACGTCCAGAGCACAAAGTGAAGAGTAGGGAACATCTGACCACCATCTGGCCCACTCACAATTAGATGGTCAATCTGTTTCTCTTCGCTATTGTGCTCGGCTGACTTGCTTCACACAGTAGTGTAGTAAACTCCTCCATCCACTAAAGTGCCAGTGGTAAAAACTCCTGAACGTTTCGAGACCCAAAGACTATTATCAGATACGTGACATAAATAATCATAATAATTCACGTCCTAAATGACAGGATGTTTCTCAACAAGACCGAATTACTTTCATGTTCAAATGTACCTCGTAAAACCATCTAGCCGAGTGTGTTGTGGAAGGAGGTTCGAGTGGGACAGCGAGCAGCGGGAGTCACGGCGGAGTTCGGGCGGTGTGGAGCGGCCGCTGGTGCACCGACCACCGGAGCGGGGAGCGGGCCGGCCAGCTCAGCCCTCGTCGGTCCACTCCGCCCTGGGCTCCGGCACACCACGCAGCTAAACACGGCCAACGTTCACTCGTGAGGAACCTTCCTACAAACTTCACTGCTGGTCGCGGAGCTCACGGAACATCGCGGGTGTAACCGGCCGGCAGCCCGGTGATGGTGGCGGGGTGGCGGGGCGGCGCTCTCGGCTATGGCGGCTGATAAACACGGGCCCCTACGCGCCAGCAGCGCCTGATTAACACCGACTAATTGCACAGACGCAACTCGTTGCAATCGGATTTCGCGAGCGAGCGAATAAAGATGTCCTCCGATATGCTGACACTTAAATCTTAAATCTTTAAACTTACCTTAAATCTTGCTCTACAACATCAGATTTGTTTGAGATGTGACTGCAAGCGACAAACAAAAAGAGCGGAGGGAGCGGAGGGAGCTGGCGGGCGGACGCGAGTGTGGTGCCGCCACGGGGAGGGAGGAGTGGGCGCGGACGAGGGGAGCACCGTGTGTTTCACGGACGCGAGTCAACCAGCTCGGTCGTCCGTTTGTCACGCATAAATGTTTGTAGTTGTGGGGAGTGTGGACACGGAGTGTGACGGGATTGTGATCTCGCCCTCTTCAGTAAGAAAGGAAGCGCCGCACGGAGCCCGCCCTCTTGCGGGAGGGACGGGGCGAAGGTTCGGCCCACTTCCAGTGTCGTGCGCCCGGATAGGCTACCGTGGTACTCGACGAGAGATACGAGCCAATGAGGTTGATCATTCTGTGATTTAAAAACGTGTGTGTGTGTGTGTGTGTGTGTGTGTGTGTGTGTGTGTGTGTGTGTGTGAGAGACAGAGAGAACGTGACAGGGAGAATGTGTGTGATTGTATGCGTGCGTGAGAAGACGTTTTGTTTTGTTTTGTTTCTTTATATGCTGATTAATTATCCACAATTGTGGATCCAAAATTCATTTTATGTGTTTAATTGTTGTTTAGTTTGGTGATTAATAAAAAATCCAAGCCAATCTATTAAAAAAGAATAAATATAATCAAATTTAAAATATACCTTAAATTGACTCCTTGACAATGCTTCCCAGCTTTACTAAGCATCTTGGACTACGGTATCAAGCACTCTCCACACGAGGAAGGTCACCCCATGAACACAATATTCCCATATTCCTGCAGTATGAGCCGCAGTCAGAAACTGACTCCATCATCTTCAATAAATGCTTCCAGTCTCTAGGACTCTAACGTGTGTGTGAGTGCATGCGATGTACAGCCCCCTGTAGGGGTGGAGGATTGGTTTACAGTGGGGCTTTCTGCTGGGTGTGTGTATCTGTTCCTACACCTCCAGTCCCAGTGGATTCACTTACAAGTGAATCATCAGAGCGAGACATTAGCGCTTAGCTCTGAAGACGGCCCCTACCCCTCCGTCATAACATCATACCACACGAGTGCTTGTGTAATACTGATTTCCTTCGTTTCTTTCTTCACTGTAAGTTTTTTTTTTTGCCCACAACAATTTAGTGCGGATTGATGTTACACTTACACTGAACAGGAATGTCATTCTGAATCCAAATGGCATTATTGGCATTGTGCCAGTAAAATATTTGTTTGTTTTTTGTTTGTTTGTTTATTTCCAAGCTGTTTTACATTAGAAATGCATATAGGCTGATGATGAGAGAGAAGGGTGTCAGAGATGGTGAAAGTCCAGTTCTCTGCAGCGCTTTCTCTGATGAAGGTCACGGCTGGTTCAAGGATATCAGAAAAGGTACATTGGACCTGACCCAGACATTCAGCCTGCTTTTGATTTGAGTATTAGATTTTTTAGGGAGTTTCCAGTTAAAGACAATTAAATATAATGAAGTGTACGTGTCAGACCCGTCCCACGAAGAGGGATAAGTGATAAATGGCCTGGCTACAGGAGGTGTGATCCCCCCCCCCCCCCCCCCCCCCCCCACTGGAGGAGTCGACAGACAGATCCAAAGGGGCCGAAACTCCAGCGATATGATCACTGCCGGCTGTTTTCTCCTCTCATAATGACGAAGGTATGGGGAGGTTCATGCCGGTATGTTGTATCGGAAGTGGATGAGTTGTTGTTTCATTGAAACATGACAGGTTGCGTGAGCAATGAAAATAGTGTTGGGGGGGGGGGGGGTGCTATAGAGTGAGGTTCATCAGAAAAAGCTGGAACACCCTGTCAGTGATTGTAGTGGGAGGAGAGAGAGGAGAGTCAGAGCGCATTCAGGAGAGTGCCTGTAATCAGAGAGACAATAAAGCCTGTGAGTGCAGTCAAGAGACAGCAGCTCTGAAGGCAGAAAGCACACCACCCTTTCCTTTTGTAACTTAGAATGTGCATGTTTAATGGACCCTCTGCAAACATAATACCTCCATGGTTCCTGCCAACACCAAACAGATGGCATGAATCTAATTTCCACCACTGAGCTACCTAGTCCTGGCAGCCCATCTGAAACTCTGATATCGGTAATCCTTTACAAGTTGTGTGCCAAAAGAGAATTTACATTAAAGGCATTATGAAGTCCTTATTCTGGCAAATTTCAATGCCCTTTTGTCATGAAAATAGGTGAAGACACTCGAAGAAGGGACTTGTGTGGTGGCTGTTTTGAGGAGCAGGGCGAAATGCAATACAGGAGCCAGATTAGATCAGATAGTATGGCAGAGTGCTATTGGATTGTTATGTTACCAGCACGACTCGCTCCCGGGGTGGGGGGGGCAAACAAACCTGAGCAAGTAGAGGGAGAGATAGACAAACATGCAGTGACATGTGCACAGGCACGCACACACCACACACGCTCACGCCCTCCCCCACCCACACGTATGTCTTTATGTAGCGCGTGTAGTGTGTATATGCAATCATGCATGCAATATATGCAATTTGAACTGTTTCTGTTTATTAATTATACTGAAAACAATAACAATGTAATAAGCACACTCCATTATTAGAGCAGGAATTTCATTATTATTATTATTACTACTGTGACAGTGACCACTGTCTGAAGGAGAGGGTGATGGAGACTGTGAATTTGGGGGAGATATGCAGGTTCAAGTTGCTGGTTCCTTGGTCTTCTAGCACAGCCAAAGGGTTGAAGGCAAGATGCTGTCTTCTGCCTTTCCCTTAAACTCATATATTATAATTCATATATATCATATTATCTTTATCAATTTATTTTTCTGCACAGTATGGATTTCCCAGGACTAATTTTAAATGTTACTGATATTTTTACTCAAACATCTACAAGTTGTTTTTGAACAGGCCACTCAAGCCCATTATTTTGCTCACCAATATAATCAGAAGTACTTTAGTTACGTGCAGTGCTGTCTGCGAGGCACATTAGTTCAGGATCTTTTCAGTTCAAATGATGATGTAAATTCAGCACTCACTACAACGCTCGACTTTTGCATTATTGTAACGAGACAGCAGAGGGCAGTAGAGACCCACAAAAGCTCAATATAATTATTATAATATAATTTTTCTTGTACGCAAAAGTCCTTACTTTTTTCTACCTAGCACTCTTTGCTTGTACATAGACTATCCTAATAAGGAATATGGCTTCACACACCACCTTCATTTTAAACAAAATACAGAAGTAATGCTAACCTAGGCAAAAATAGAGGTCTACCTAGAAATACTAGAAAAACTACACATGAAAATAAAATATTTACTATACATCACTCCTGGCAATTTACCATGCAGTGAACGATTTACCATATGACAAAAATCTATATATGGACTATTGACCAGATAAAACATCAGTTAATTTCTTACAAAAGGTACGAAACCCAAACCAGCCACTAGGTGGCACCACGACCCTAAATAGGGGAAATGTGTGGAATTATGAGTAATTACCCTTTTCTCCTGAGTGTTGGAGGAAAAACCACCAAAACCTTAAAAGTGCAAATATGCTGAAGGGCTCAAAATGACTGAGAATAAACACAGATCAACACGAGCTCTTACGCTGAGAAACAGTACTGATAAAAGGGTTCTCCTGGTTAGGCTGATGCGCCATAAACGGAGTAGAACTCCTTGAGGAACGAGGTGCCCCAGAAGACTCAGATTCACCTGGAGGTCAGACTACGGCTCCTCCCCAGACAGCTGCTGGGTGGTAGCACGGCTAAGAGGCCTGCTGACCTTTGCAGCCTGTTCTCAGTGTTCAGCCTAAACCGCTCTGGGCAGCCGGGCAGATTTAATTACCAAACTTTGACCTGACTGGTTTTAATTTTCCCTGCAACTCATGTTACTACCTGACAGGCCTTTCAGTTCAGTGGACGGCTATTGTGTGTGAGGCCATGTTCTTTATTAGGATAGTCTATGTACAAGAAGAAAAACCTTGTGCAGAGCTAGGTGTTAATGTGTATAAATATGTATTTTATATACATCACACAAAGTTCTCACATTTTATATAATTGTATATATCTCAACAATCCCCCCTAAATAAACAAACAAGAACACAGGTTTATATTAAATGAAGAAATTGACCAATGAGCAGACAAAACCCACTGCTACACTCTTCCACTTGGGGACAGTTTTATTAGCGTTTACGCCACGCCTCACAGCAGTCCTAAAGCTATTCAAAGGCAACACAATGCACAAACTGGCTACAGACTCGCACACAACAACTCAGTGCTTTACAAAACACTTAGCAGAGGACCAGAAACACTACAACAAGAAGCAGAAAAACAACTCCTCACACATGAAAACACGGACTTAGTTAAGAGGCGCTATGCTATACGGGTGCAGGAAGATGGCCGACCAGCTGGCACCACGAGCAGCGTTTCATGCCGTCACTTTCAGCCGTGGATTCGGTGCCTCTCCAACATCGCTTTGCCCCGTTCACTCGTACTCTGCGTTGCTGTGTGTGGGAGTGTGAGGATGATGAGGATGTAGAGGTCGTGGGTGAGGGGTGGGGGGGGGGGTGGTGCCTCTTCAGATGGGCTTCCTGAAGTTCTTGCCGGCAAAGCGGGCCTTGTCTCCGAGCTCCTCCTCAATCCTGCAGTGTCCGTTTAGAAAAACGTCATCATCAGCACATTCAGAACATGTCAACATTCAAAAACATTCACAAGGTTTGGCGACATAAACCGATTAATATCTCTTCAACTGCTGTAGGTCATTAATGAAAAGGACAGGGTACAATATAAAAAATCCACAACTCTTGCTTAAAGAGATTTATAAGTGATCAGAACTGGCATACAGAGCACGGCTTTGTGTCCCAAGGTCGCCATCTAGAGGCAAAACAAAAATGTAAAAAAGTAGCTTTATGGAAGAAAGGGGAACTCACCTCAACAGCTGATTGTATTTGGCCAGACGCTCAGATCGGCAGGGGGCACCAGTTTTGATCTAGGGTTGGAGAACACACAGAGGAGGAAAAAGTCAATGCTCAGGCTAGTCACCCATGACGGATTGGACTGCAGACAGATCAGGAGAACTTGCTGGAAGTCTAGGCGGATATTTCTAGAGTTCCTCTTACCTGGCCAGTGCAGAGACCGACCACCAGGTCAGCGATGAAGGTGTCCTCCGTCTCTCCGGACCGGTGGCTTACCATAACGCCCCAGCCACTAGACTGGGCCAACTTGCAGCTGCGCAGTGTGGAAAAAAGAAAGAAAGGTGTGAAGAGAGTTCACGAGACAACCATGTGACTGCACGACGAGTCGTGCGTTAGGTGAGACGCGGGCGAGGTCAGGGGTCGCGACGGCACGCGGCTGCACTCACGCCTGCAGGGACTCGGTGACGGAGCCGATCTGGTTGACCTTGAGCAGCAGGCAGTTGCAGGCCTTGTCCTCTATGGCCTTGGCGATGCGCTTGGGGTTGGTCACGGTCAGGTCATCACCCACCACCTGGATGCTTGTGTTGGCAGTGAATTTGGACCAGGCCGCCCAGTCATCCTGGTCAAACGGATCCTCAATGGAGACCACTGGGTATATGAAGGGGGGGGGGGGTGTTGAGATTAGTCAGATAACTGTAACAAAGGTGTCCGCTGACGCATCATCATCCATTGGCTTTGGGCCGTCCTTATACAGGGGCAGGATAACATGGAGTGGCCTCCAGTCGCCTACATTTCCTGGAGCCTATTTGGGGTGGAGCAGCATTAGGACCAGGCGGGGAGGGTGTGTGTGTGTGTGTGTGTGTGTGTGTGTGTGTGAGAGAGAGTGATTAGTCAGATAAGTGCACAAGTAGTGTTTAGAAGCAAAAGGAAACCTGTAAATCGTCATGTATTAAAAATAGGGTACAAATGTAGTATGAAGAAAGCCCACCATTCAAGAGGTGACGGGACACGATGAATTCTTTTAGAAAACAAACGGAAGTTGGACTGGACGGCCAGCACGCGTTAGCGGCGCTGTAATCAGGTAAACCCCCAGTGAGTCAGAGGGGGCTCTGCTAGAGCCACAGAGAGTCCGGCCTACTGCACATCTCCATGGCTCAGTGGCCCGGCTTCAGGAGGTTAACCCATCAGGGAGTCAGGCTGCTCAGACCTACTGGGTCTCTACTACTCCATGCTGGATCTGCTAGTTGAGAAGCCAGTCTTCATTCCCCTATCCTGAAAGTGCAGCTGCTCTGAACATCGTTGGACTAACAGCTGAGGAAAGATTTAGAACTACTTGAAATACGAAGTAGTTGTAGGGGGTTAATAAGACCAAATGGGACAGTGCTGTGTGTTGTAGAGCATGTGATTCACACATGCAGAACTGAATCTGTATGGTCAGTGGCTACAGGTTTCGTCAGACAAAAGCCACCGGGCTTCTGAAAGCAACCCACTAGGGTTACGTGCAAGACATACTGACCTGGGTAGTCCTTCACGAAGCTCATGTAGAGGTTGCCAAGCTGGTCTGGACTAATGTAACGGCTGGGGTCGTCGGGGGACTTGAAGTCAAGGTCATATTTGCCTTCTTTGTAGAACTCTGAGGCGGCCACATCCATGCCAATGACGATCTTATCAGTGTAGCCAGCCTTGCCGATGGCGTTCTTCAGCAGTTCCAGAGCTGGGGTAGAAAAGCAAAAATGTATTTTCCCCCCCTATACATTCATTTACTTTAAGTCAAAATGGTACTGCCTGAGACATTCATGGAATATGTTTTAGAACAGCTGCAATCATGTGTTTTGGAGCTATGGAGTGATTAGTGGATTAAGGAGCCTGATTTAAAGGGCTCCCCAGAGAGTGGGCCCTCGGTGCAGGGCCACTGGCCACACTCAGGGCCTCCCCAGGAAAGTGGGCCCTCGGTGCAGGGCCACTGGCCATACTCAGGGCCTCCCCAGGAGAGTCGTGTCTCTGAGCAGCTCAGCTGGCCTCTAGCTGTGCACTCTGCTCCTGCAGGCCTAGATTTGGAAACCACCTGCTGCTTCAGGGGAGGGATTCCCCACGACAGCACTAAAGCACTAAGATTAGGGCCAAGGTCTAAACTTGGACCACGTTGGGGTGGTCTCATGTGCAAAGCCCAGACTTGTTTAAAGATACATACAATGAAATCCCAAGTATGCAAGATTTGGACACTTGTGTTTAAATGTTATGTTCATCTTTTTTCTAACTAGGGCAATCTTGTTCTTCTGGACACAGTGACAGTCCAGTAAAAGATTAAATTTAATTTGCCACAATTTCTCCCCTCTCATGTAAACAGATCACCCATATGCAGAGTGTGATGGCTACGATAGCATTATACGCCATTGTCACGGTCTCATCTTCTTCAAGACTAAGTAAACTAGCTAGCAAGCAAAATCTCTCTACAGAGTAAAACCCTTAAGCAAATGTGCAGTAGTTTTGGCTCATTGATAGATCTTCTAAGAGGACACGCAAAGCTGCACTGTCTAACTGGTAAGTTGACTGTAATGCTTGTACATGCTGATCGATAAATTGGAGCTGATGTCTTGGGAGTAACGGCTATAACAGACCTAAATTTGATTTTATAGATCACGGTCTCTCTAATCAAGGCATCCGGATGTCATGAAAATTATTTCTTGTAGACTGACAAGTTAATTCTGAACATTTCAAAACAGGCATTAGATCAGGGTACCCTGACATTACTCTTTTTTATTATCTTATTTATTGAAAACCTGCTGAATGTAGTGCCAGCAAACATTTTTACCTTGTTACTTATATGTTCCCTGGGTATTTAATTTGCATCATGCTATAATTATGAACAATTTACCCATTAGTAATTTGTATAAACTTGTGCCAATCATAGCCAGTTGTGACTCATGAGTTTAAGAGTGTATTGTGTCTGGGGCAATAATTTCTGGTATTCTTTCAATTACTGATTTTTGCCAATTCACATTCATAATCAAGAATGTGTATACAATTATTTAGGTCTATGTCATTTCATATACATTATCGCATTACCTGATTTGGTATAAGAATTGTACCATGACAATGAAACGTGAAGACTCACTAGTTTTAAAACTTAAGTGTATTGTGGCTGGGACAATGCTCGGCTTACTTCCAATATAACAGGGAATGTGGCCACAACGTTTGGACCGACTCTGCAGACAATGAACAACCAAAAAGTGTGTGGAGACACGGTGCCGTCCCCCCCCCCCCCCCCCCCTCACCTTCCTTATTCTCCAGGATGTTGGGGGCGAAGCCGCCCTCGTCGCCCACGTTGGTCGCGTCTTTCCCATACTTCTCCTTGATGACGTTCTTCAGGTTGTGGTAGACCTCGGCCCCGATGCGCATGGCGTCCTTGAAGCTGCTGGCACCGACGGGCAGGATCATGAACTCCTGCATGGCCAGCTTGTTGCCGGCGTGGGAGCCTCCGTTGATGACGTTGAAGGCCTGAGAAATGGACACGGATCTCCATCGATGGGTAAACTACAACAAACCCGAAACGCGGCTCCGTCCAAAATAGGAGACAGGCAAATCCATCCCGAGCGAGAGCGCGGCTTACGGGAACAGGGAGAATGACTTCGGGGTTCCCGGCGAGGTCGGCGATGTGGCGGTACAGCGGGACGCCCTTCTCTGCAGCTCCGGCCTTACACACAGCCAGGGACACGCCCAGGATGCCATTTGCACCAAACTTGGCTGCAGACCCATAAAGGCAGCACATTAGACCACTTTACAACACAGCAGCTTTTGGATACATGATGGATAAAGGGCGGATGCAACTATGCAGACAGCTTACATTTGTTTTCGGTTCCATCCATATCGATCATCAGCTTGTCGATCTTCTCCTGCTCCAAGACGGACACGCTCTGTTTTGAAAACAAGAGCGAAGTCGTAAGAATAAACTGCGTGTCCGAGTCTTGGCACAAGAGCCTGGGTTAAAACACACTCAGCACAAGGGCAGTCAGCATATGGCCTGTGTAATGTTCAATTTGTTCACAGCATTCTGAGGTTAGGAGGACAACAGGAGTGTTAAACAAGCTGTCAGGGTCACTAGAAAAACGGCATAACTGTCCGTCTGCCCTATACATTTCAAATGCACATTTTCCATAACAGCAAAACATTAAGTGAAAACCTTAAAGACTCAAACTGACCCATGCAGGAATGCATTATCTTAATATTACAAATAGATACATGACCTACAATAAAAACAATCTGTGATGTTAGTTAAAAGATGAATAAGCCTACCTGGCTAACCAGGGCAGGTGCAATTGTTTTATTGATATGCTCAACAGCTTTTGTGACACCTGCAAGGAACAAGCAAACGATCACTGATCCGAGTAGAGGGAGAACGTGCAGAGCCGGCACAACTAGACGATCACAGAACAAATCCTACCGATCTGGAATATTTAAATACATGTATAAAAGCTCCTTGTGACTTCTGTGATCGTCTGTGAGTGCCTACTGTTAGTTCGGGAAGCAAACCCAGTGCCTCGTGCTGCAGTGTTATCACAGGGCTGAGAACCCTCACACGATTTACTGCAGGCATTCGTTTACCTGATTACACAAAGCTGGAGCCAAGAACTCATTTATATATTTTACAGCTCGTTTCACTCCTGACGGAGGAGAAGAAAGGATACAGAAATCAGAAGAGGAATAATAGGAAAATGACAGAGAGAGGAGAGAACGATCCAAGACATTAATTAAATAATGCCTGGCTGAATTTGAGATGCAGTCTTTATCACAACCATTTTGTTGCCCGGATTAATGAACAAAATTAGACTGCCAGATACAGAAATAATGAAGGCTTGATCAAAAGTAGCAATATGACCTGAAGGATATTGCTAATTTCTATTCAGCAGTACCTTGTCAAAATGTAGTTGTAGATACAGATTTTTACCTGTATAACAGTATATAGGTAAAATGTAAAATTTTCCAAAGCAACGCATATTAACCCATTGAATGACACAATGGAATTAGCCTAAATTTAACAGTCCAAGTTCAGTTCCCTAAAATAATGTATCTCGTGTAGTGAATGTTTTGCTCTTTAAACCACACCTTTGCCTAGATAGCGGGTCTTGTCGTTGTCACGGAGTTCGAGGGCTTCATAGATGCCAGTGGAGGCACCGCTGGGCACTGCAGCTCTAAAGAGACCTTAGAAGAACAAACACGAGACATTAAAATAAACAAACATTAAATAAACAAACAAACTCTGCTTCAGTCCTACAAAACACAACAGTCAAGATGACTCGCATCCCCAGAATTCCTCTCTCCTACTGGAGTGACATATTCAAAAGAGGTCACTGAATGTCCATATAAGGAATGTACATAAGCCCCACCCGCTCCCTCACATACTGCAGAGGACACGTTACACAACAGCATCCATGATGTAAGCATGTTCATCCATGATGTAAGCATGTTCATCCATGATGTAAGCATGTTCATCCATGATGCAAGCATGTTCATCCATGATGTAAGCATGTTCATCCATGATGTAAGCATGTTCAGGAGGGAATGTTGATTCCATCTTTGCCTAATCGTCATTTTCAGGACCGAAATTAATATATAAACACGCACACAAATCAACAGTCCAATAACACACTGCTTTATAAATGATGCTTTGTCCTCCTCCGTGTGTAATACTGTGGTTCTTCCAGTAGAGGTCACAGTAATGGTGGCCAGATTGGCAGACACAGCACCTCTCGGTACATTTCAACCCAACCATGTGTGACAAATCTGCACAGGGGGGACGCGTCATCCAGCACGCTCAGCTAAGACGACCGGTGTGGTGCCAACGTCAGTGCGGATGAACACGAATTTAGAGCTTAACCAGAGACGCCATCAACAAGTTGGAAGTAACACACATAATCTGCACAAGCAAGCCACTGTTGGACTTCACACTGACACACTCCAGTCCAGTGTGCACTCATCTGGCGCTGGGATTGTGACATTTTCCATTATTCCCAGTAGGAACCACGAGTCAGCAGTTGCACAAGTGTTATTTAATCAAATCAGAAGTTCAATTTACATCAGAGCAACGTTGAATCTGATGCCCTGACCAAAAGCCTTGCCATTGATAATGAATGGCTGTTGAGAAATCCATAGGCTTTTTCAATATTCAATTGTGTCTGCAAAACCATGTGGACAGAATCTTTATCATGTACATTTGTTATTACACTTCTTTAAATATTTATTTATATACATTAAAAGTATACGCTAACCATTAAATTCAAGTTTTAAAAGTATTTCAATTTGCAAAGAAATGTACGGGTGCCATATTTGACCCTCATTAGTTGGTGCTATGTGCTAAAGCGAATATGCATCTAGTCCATGAGAGAAACACGTATGTGAGGGGGAGCAGAACCCTGTACACTATTAAAAATAGCGTACAGCTTCATGCAGACGGCAGCTAGGCCACCAACCCTACTGTAGGGGTAGGGACTCATCCTCTTTTCTCTGGAAGACTAACCTAGCCATTTGCTAGCGCGAAAGCCCATACACCCCCAAATTTTTATTCACCAAATTAACCTTGCACCCTAAATTAATTAATAAATTAATTATTAGTTATTGGTGCTGTCACTAGGGAGTAAAGCATCCCTTTGTTATAAATCACCACGCACGAATGCTCATACAGCTCTAGACAATGGCTTGACAGTTCAATGCCTGATTGGTTGGTTATAGTTTCCATGTGTTCGGATCAGGTTTTGGTCTCAAAATGGATGGGTGGTACAAATAACAAAAAGGACACATCCAGAATCAATATGCTACAATAATTTACAAAATCAACACCGTAAATGAAAAGGGAGGGTACAGTGGGGTGAAAGCCAATGAGCCCGAGCCATGTGGTTGGTTCTCTTAGTTCTGTTTTCCAACAAGATGCAATGCTATCCAAGTGGCATTCCATTACACTGGCTATTTTTAACCGCCCACCACCCGATCTCTCCCCGGCTAGTGGACACCACATGAGGGCCTGCCTGGGCAGAGAGCGGCCCGAAATGGAGCCCAGGCGTGGCGCTCGGCCTGCAGCGTGGCCCAAAACAGCAGCAGTCGCTGGGCATCACCGTCGCTGCCGGACGGACTGTTCCGTGCAGCTTTGGGGAAATGCCTTGCATGTACAATGGGACTCCCAAATGAAAATAATCACAATTACATGGTTTAAAGTTTCAACTTGGCAGCCAGGAAATTACCCGGTCTGGTGCTTCTGTAGAGCAATAAAGTGGCTCTGTGTAGAGACAAAGGTGAGTCGGAGTCGGACTAAGCTGACTCAAACATAACGCATAGTAACATTCTGCAAAACGAGGCGTGTCAGAATGAAGGGCACAATACTGCTGTATGTTCTAACAAGCTCTGCACGGGAGATGGAGTTATCACACCCTACCTTTCTTAGTGTACAGATCCACCTCCACTGTGGGATTCCCACGGGAGTCAAAGATCTCACGAGCGTGAATCTTGAGGATGGACATCTTGGAAAATCTGGCAACAAAAAGAGAAGATGATTATTACTACACACAATCTACTCATGCACGAGTAAGAGGAAATACAAACAAACTCATTAAAACAGTGCATGAATAACTTGAGTCAATGAAATACACAATCAATTCGAGACCAGCCCAGACAATTTTCCACTGCCAATTTTTTTTTTTGGACTTTACAGAAGGCAACAAGAGGCAGCAAGATAAAGTAGGTAAGGAATGCAACAAAAACCACCATTAGTCACTAGAGCACTAATGTCTCAATCCTTCCACTAAGGAAACTGCTCATCAACCATAGCCAAAATGAGTCATTGAAGGCAACCATTTCTAGAACGACATCACCATGCTCATTTCTCTTCTTTCAAAAGGACAACTACATGAAAGTACACCGAAGAGACAGAAATGACTGGTGGTGTTTTACACTTTACACCATGTGTTGGAGGCTAAGAAACTGTAGGAACGCATGGAAGCAAAGACAAGACAATAGCAACAAAATATGGCAATTTAAATGAACATATATTAAACACTAATCGTAATTACTTAACATGTTTTGTATATATATGTAAAGGCCACTAAATAATGCAACTCTTCATCGTCAACGCTTCTGCAGTTCACTATAGAATACAACAGGAACTCTGCCAAGTACTAAAAAAATGAAATGCTTTCATTACAGCATCAAATTGGCTGAGATTATAATTAATGTGAAATGTGACACTGGAGAACGTTTGACCATTTCTCATTAGAAATCCTTCAAATGTTATATTGTACTTTTCAGCTCATACACCGAGAATAAATATATATGTGCGTTAGCTGGACCAATCGAAAAACCTGTGGCCTTAAATGTCGGTGGAAATGCGCCAGTGGCTACAGGACAGCAGACTGACTCAGTCGAGAGACCGACAGCAGCAAATGACCACAGACCCTGAAATCTGCAGTGCACAAATACAATATACAGAATTACACTGACGAGCAACTCGTGAATGTTAACAAGTCACTGTATAAAGACGAACGCGTGTTACATAATCGGTAATGTGTCGTTGGATTTTGCATCCTGAACACGTCTCCCTTGTGGCACTGGCCCACACTGGTCAACAGTGATTTAGTTAATGACGTGTTTAAATATTCTGTCAAACTGCAGCTACTCGTCCGTTTGGATCTCAGTGCGGAAACTACCAAATGTCACCGAAATGAACCACCCAGCCCGGGCGAGAGGAAACGTCAACGTGGAGTCGCACTTTATATAGATACTATTAAATCATGCCTGCTGACTACCTCGTCTAAGTTTAGTAACTGTTATTATTATACATTATTATAAATTATTATATTAACAGTAACCTCGAATATATGCGTCTGATAGTTTATATGAAGAAAGAGCATCACGAGAAACTCACAACTATCATCTATCACGCCACGACTTGGACCTAAAATACGATTTAGTATCTTTTAAGAAGCTCCTAAAAGCATCGCTTATCTTGAATGGACATTAAAGCAGCACGTATCTAGATAAACGTGCACGGCTGCACTCACCTCGCGTGTGCACGGTCGCTGTGCTCGCTCCTGCACCCTCGCTGCGCGCGGACAAGGTCGACGGCCGCGGCGCCGCGCGCTGATAAGCGGAGGAGAACCCGGAAGTAGCGGAGTCGGCGCGCGATTGGTCGGCCTGGCCTCACGCGGCACGCGGCTGCACGTGCACGCAGAAAGCGCACGTTTCCCAAATCACGACTTCACTTCATTACGGTATTATACACATAATTTATTGCAAACATAAATAATTAGCGATTATTGGACGGAGATGTTGTGTTTTACATCGGGTCATTTTGTTGCAAAGCTGGAACGGAAGAACTGATCACGTTTTCCGGGCCGGTGAGTCATGCAGGTAGTACGTGCCGCGGCTCAGATAGTCGGTGGTGTCACCGTCGTTCATCACGTTCACATTAAACCTGCTTCAAGTTTCATACATCAGTAGTGACCCTAAACCTACGATGGCCAACTGTCTTTACTTTGCGTTTCATTTTGGTATATTTCATATATGTACATGTACGTATTAAACAACATAATACCTCGAGGATATAAACTACAACATTCTTGCTCTTTTTCCACTAATTAACCTAATATCTGTTATCATACCTTCAAAACTAATATTCAACTTAAATATGTACTCAGTTGAGAATCGTAGACCCATTTGTACATCATTTGAGGACAAACCATTTTTCAGTTGTGTTTCTTTTCAAACTAGGGTAATTTTCCAGTTACTAATTTAACAGCCTGTGTTTGACGTCTGTCGTTTCTCGGGACAGCTCGTCGGTTTCCGCGGTGGCTTCACGATGCTGCGGCTGTGCAGGTTTGAGCATCGTGCATGGCCGCCTGACGCAGTGTGTGTCCGTGTGACCTTGAGGAAGACTGACTGTGCAGCTACGACACCTGGCGTAACCTCGAGGAACTGCATCATATCCGCCGTTTCTTTCTAATGATTATTTCCTGTCTGAAAGAGAAATGACGTAAAACGACACGAAACATTTTAATGTAAAGATCCCTATCCGCAAAATAATTGCTAGGTTTTGCGTTAAGCTTTATAACTACGCCTATAGGCTAATAACTTAATATTACAACACACTCTCTACATAAAACACTGGTCTTGCAGATACACTGGTTGATCACTTTACTAAGTACTTTTCTTTACATGTATTTTTTACATTTAAAATTAGAGTAGCATATCTGTGGGCAAGCATGACTCTTCATCAACCCTCTACTTAATTGTACAATCAGGGGTGTGGGTGGGTCAGTGGGTATTTTTGGGGGTTTTATTTACTTTATTTATTATTTTATTTACATCCCACACATCCCCTGTGCTTCCTACACCAATGCCCACTCCTGACTCAGCAATGTTTGGGTGGCAAACAGTGATCAACACACAACACGAACACGTTAGTGGTCTGGTGTGTTTGTAGAGCTGGCACTGCAGTGTTGGGGATTTTACACGTCACAGTCACTGCTGTGCTGGAAGTTGCTCACCAGACATCCTGACCAACTGGACACAGATGTTCTTTCAGATTAACTCTACACTTATACACTAATACAGTACTACAGTAAAGTGTAGCTACAAAATAGAAACTTCTAATAAAGCCTGTTAAATGATGCGTGTATTATAGCATAAAAATACTCAACAGGTGTTAACCAGAGGTGTATAATCCAGGTTCAGAAAGTAAAAGTCCTCGCCAGGATTTTGCTCAGACTTGCTAGATTTTCTAATTCATGCAATCCAGGTAAAATTAGTGGAATCAACACAATCCAGGAAGCCTGAGCAAAATCCTGGTGAGGATTTTTACTTTCTGAACCTGGATTATACACCTCTGGACTGCGGTTTTTTTGCTTAAAGTCATTAACCAGATTCTTCTTGTTTTTGCAGCTGTTACTAAGGCAGAACGTGTCATTTCCAAGAAATCAAAGATTTAGAAATGTTTATAGGATTAGAATCTGTTGAATTCATGCCACTTGTATTCTGTGTTTAATATAATGTGGCTATTTTGAAGAATCTCTGATTTAGAGATTTAAGAGTACTAATTTAATAACAGTTTTGCTTTGAATATTGCATATTTTGTTTTTCAGGTATTTTACAGAAAGATGTGAATTATGACAAAACCTTGTTGATTTTAAATCTTGTCTCTGAGGGTAAGTGGAAAGTAGAAGAAAAGTTAATGTAAAAGATCGAGCTTAATATCTTTCAAAATGCTTGAAATATCTAAAACCCTTCCATAAAATATATTTGGCTTACCAGTAACAACAAAAGTTAACATATATGCAAAAGGTAAAAGCTAGTTAGAAATGTTCAAACAGTCTTTCTCGTATTCAAAATTAACATGGGTACAATTGGTAAACAAAGCCTTAACAAAATGTATTACAAGACCTGTCACATACAGAGAGATTGTCAACACGAATTTCATGCTTGATGATCAGCTGAAAGGTCTTACAGGAGCTATGACAATGTCTGTCAAACCCATCAGTTCTCCAAATGTCAAATGACACTACAACCACAAAGGCTGTGATAACTATATGTTCTCCCACTCTGGTTGGAGTGATTGATACCTATAATTTGTTAGACAAATATAGAACAGAGCAAACAAGTATACAGTGCTTTCTGGCATTACTGGCTCTCATGGTAAAGATAATGTCATGGTAGTCTCCCCCCTCCCTTGGGCTTGTGTGTGTCTGTTTATATGTGTGTGTGTGTTCGTGTGTCTGTGTTATCTGTTTCATCATCTGTCTCTCGTCTTGTTAGTGTCATGTACCGATGTGTTGTTAGCCTCTGTGTATGTAAGCGCGTATGTTCCCCGTGTTATTTGTCTTTGATCTTAACCAACCCAGTACGTGCCGTGTTTGGCGTTTCTTGTGTGTGACTACATCTAACCGTTAAAATGTACAGCAAGAGCTTCAGCATGCTGCCTCATTCCTCGCATTAGTATTACAGGAACCCAGACTCAGGGGACAGAGCAAAGGAGGACCTTCCCCAAGTTCAACGAGCAGACCAGCGCTCAGAAGAAACACGCTGGTCATCTCATCAATGTCATTGACAAACAATGGAGAAGGAACCCCAGAGACGAGGTGGACAAGCGTAGATGGAGGTTGAGGAACCCTCTAGCGACTTCAACTCAGAGATGGAAGTAGTGGAGAAACGCTCCGTACAATTTTAACTGACACAATGTTACGCGTGTTCTGTGTCTAACTCCTGCTTTCAGATAGATTTGCATTGCTGTAAGAATTAATAATATAGCTAACAATATTACAACTTTGTACTTCTACAACGTTCTCTGTTCCAATCTTGATAAGACTTGAGTGCATTCAGCATATGAGGTTAACCAGTCTAATCTGTTATCTGTGTCACATCAACCCCAGACTGCCCAAGGGGCTACTATTTATAAAATTAGCCTTACTTTATATTAGATCTCTGGCCAACAAATCATTTTTAGTTAATGACATTATAACATCTGACAGTTTAGACTTTCTGTGTCTTATTGAAACCTGGTTAACAAAAGACAGCAGTGACACAATTCTCAATAAGGCAACACCAGTAAGCTACAGTTTTATGAACATACACTGAGTTGAAAAAAAAACAAGGAGGAATAGCTGCGTTATTTAAAGATGCATTCCAGTGCAAAGCAAATATATACATGGCAACGTTATTTCTTTTCAGTACCTCTGTTTCATATTGAAATGTTATGTTCTAGGACACGGGCCTGTCTGATCACTTCTGTATCTCCTCACACGGGACACTCAAACAAGCTCTGTTACAGTAGAGCTCAGTTTATGGAGACCATAGCAGTTACCAACCATAGCATTATCAAATGCTCTTTTGTCACTGGATCAAGAAACTTGTAGATCTACTGGGACTGCTGTTAGTGAGTGTCTATTGTCAATACAACCTGCAAACATAAAGACTAAGACTGTAGAAACGTTTACATTCTTAGACCCAGGTAGCATCACTACCTTTTGCACAGAAGATCTGATGCACAGACCTAATGTCCGAAGCAAGAAGACTTCTTACTGTGTAACATGGGACAACAGAGGAACAAACTCAAGGACATGTCTTAACGGATTTGGAAGTGTGTGCACTGGAAGAACAGTAGAAAAAATGGACCACATACCGTGCAGACAGTGCTAGCATGGATTGTGAATGACCCAAAACAAGAAAGCACAAGGAAGAATCCTGACACTCTGCAAAGCTGCATAGCGAATCGCATATCAGTGGAGACCATTGAGGACTTGCTGGTTCAGCAGTTCAATGCAGACTTTCCTGGCTTTCCAGGTTTAGAATCAAAAGATGTTTAAGCCTGTGCAAGCTTTGGGCCTGTCAAGATAGCACAATTGCACAAAAAATGCCAGCGATGGTGGTTATGGTACACTGACCTACCTTTTGTTAACCTGTGGTCATGACCAGAAGTCCTGTTCATTGGTAATGGCCAAGTCCAGAGTGGCACCACTCAAACAGGTAACCATACCCAGAATGGAACTTACAGCTGCAACTATGGTAGTCAAGATGGAATGAATGTTAAGGCAGGAACTGGATGAAGGAGTCATTGTTTTAGACGGACAGTGTGACTGTCTTGAGATACATTGAAAATGATGAAGCTTGATGTCATAGCACATCGAGTTTCTTGATGAGAGGGGCCTCCAAGCTATCACAGTGGAGATTTGTGAATTCATCAGTGAATCCAGCAGATCATGTCTGAAGAGATCAGAAAGTCTTATGTGATGTGTGAATTGGATTGAAGGACCTTCATTCTTGCCAAGACCATGCAGCGAGTGGCCAGTCAGGGCAGACCATCAAGTTTGTTGTTAGAAGAAGATCCAGAGATAAAAGAACATGTGTCTTACGTCATTAGAGCGGAAGACCACAAAGATGCTTTTGCAAGCTAATTGCATATTATTCTAATTGGCATCGCTTAAATAAGGCAGTAGCATGGTTCACTCATCTCGAAAGGATTTTACTGGACTTGAAACGCAAAAGAGCACAGCTACAAAGGACCATTAGTACATCAGATGATGAACAGAATGGACAGTATAGTGCTATAGCACAGGAAATTAAGAAGTACAAAGAAAACCTGAAAGACTTCTCAATTGGCTAAGAAGGTCTGACAAATGCTGAACAGGATTTGATTTGCTACAGTCAACAGCTAAGATATGGAAAAGAGATCAAGACTGCAACAGGGAAGGAGTCAAGTCAAAAATAACAGCCAAATATACAAGCTGGATCCATACCTTGATGAAGGAGTGTTGAGGGTTGGAGGAAGGTTGTGTATGCAAGAGGAGGCTAAACATCCCGCTATACTGCACAAAGACCTCAAGATTTCCACTCTTATTCTTCAACATACTCATCAGGTTGGACACTGCAGTGACGGAATCATGTTCTGGCATGGCTCAAGTATTGGATCCCGCAAGCAAATTCTTCCATAAGAAGAATGTTATCTGATTGGTACATCTGTCGCAGATTGTATGCAAGAACTGCCGAGCAAAAGATGATGAACTTGCCGGTGGAGAGACCAGGTAACCCATCCTTCACAGACACTGCTGTTGACTACTTTGGGTTGTTTCAAGTTAAAAGAAGACGAATTATAGCCAAAGGATTTGGCGTATTGTTTACTTGTTTGACCCTGAGAGCGGTTGCACACTCTGTGGACACTAATGCATGCATCAATGCTCTGTCCCCCTTCATCAGTAGAAGAGGACAGGTGTCTGTTATCTGATCAGATAAGGGAAAAACATTCATTGATGCCGAAAGAGAGTTCCGTGAGGCACTACAAAGCATGAATGACTCCAACATCAACAACAGTCACACGCTGTTCATCATGCGTGACAAACTTATAAACCCACCTAAACAGATCAGCCTAGAGCTTCTGTCAATGGAGAAATGTAAAGAATTTACTCATTTTTAAGTGAAAAAATAAAAACTATTAGACTAACCAATAAAATCACACAGTCAAACTAGAAATTGCATGATTAATATGTCAGAATTTAATACAATTTATCACAGTGCTCTATAGGAAACAGTTTAGAGTCTTAAATCAGTGTCTTGATACACTGCCATCTGATTTTAAGCCACTCCAGAAATAACTAGAGCTTTCTGTATTAAACAACTTTGGTCCTATCTCCAACTGGCTTTTATTTTCTAAGATAAAAAAAGTTGATTCTTATAGTTTCTTGAAATTGTCCTTATATTTGACAATTTACAGTCAGCCTTACTGCACCCAGGTGGCATCCGGACCAGATGCCTGAACCACCTCAACTGGCTCCTCTCTACGTGGAGGAGCAGTCAATCAATCAATCAATCAAAGTTTATTTGTATAGCGCTTTTCACAACACATGTTGTCACAAAGCGCCTTACAGGATTTAAAAGGTTAACAATACTACGGGTCCAGAACCCTAATGAGCAAGCCAAGGGCGACAGTGGCGAGGAAAAACTCCCTAAGATAGTGGGGAATAGGAAGAAACCTCGGGAGAACCAAGACTCAAAAGGGAACCCATCCTCCATTGGGCGGCCCGTTAACACACAGATTACACAAAATACAGACAAATACACAAGTCACACACAAATCACACAATCAGACTAAGTAAAGGTAAAAATGAAAGTTCTGGGTTATGATATTGTCACTGTAAATGTCTGTTGATGAACGCCAGGCTTTCATTCCGTGTCGGAGCAGCGATGCTGGTATTGTAGGCTCCGACTGCAATGTTACTCTCCAGGTGAACCTCGGAGAAAAGATACGAGATGTAGTAAATATGTAACAGATTAATCAAAGGCCAAACTAAACAGATGAGTCTTTAATCGAGTTTTAAACATTGAGACTGTGTCTGAGTCCCGAATAGAGGCAGGAAGATTATTCCACAATTGTGGAGCTTTAAAAGAAAAGGCTCTTCCACCTGCTGTGATCTTTTTGATCCTAGGAACAGTTAATAACCCTGCGTCCTGCGAGCGAAGTGAACGCGCTGGGTTATATTGTTCAATAAGTTCACTAAGATAGTCTGGAGCTAAGCCATGCAGCGTTTTGTATGTTAATAAAAGTATTTTATAGTCAATACGGAATCTAATTGGCAGCCAGTGTAATGACGATAGTACGGGACTAATGTGATCAAACTTTTTAGTTTTTGTTAAAACTCGTGCTGCTGCGTTCTGAACCAGCTGGAGTTTGTTTATCGATTTACCAGAACATCCAGCTAGGAGACTGTTGCAATAATCTAAACGAGAGGATATGAATGCATGGATTAGTTTTTCTGCATCACTAATATTTAATATGTTTCTAATTTTGGCAATGTTGCGCAAGTGAAAGAACGCTACCCTAGTTATATTATTAATATGTGTATCGAACGAGAGATCTGGGTCTATTGTGACGCCCAAGTTCTTTACCTCTGCGCTGGGGGTTATAGTAAAAGAATGTAGATTCAATGCTGCATTATGTATCTTGTCTCTCGCAGCCCTAGACCCAACTATTATCAATTCTGTTTTATCGGCATTTAGTGCTAGAAAGTTACATGCCATCCAATGTTTTATCTCTTCTACACATTTCTCAATCTTACTGTTTGCGCCTAAATCATCGGGTTTTGCCGATAAATATAGCTGAGTGTCGTCTGCGTAGGAATGGAAACTGATGTCATGCTTATGCATAATTTCGCCTAAGGGTAACATGTACAGTGTGAATAGAAGTGGTCCTAGGACTGTCCCTTGTGGGACACCATATTTAACCTGCACAGATTTAGAGGTTTTATTATTAACACTTACACATTGGAAGCGGTCAGTTAAATATGATCTAAACCAGGAGAGTGCGACTCCTTTAATACCTACTGTGTTTTCTAGTCTATCCAGCAAAATGCTGTGGTCTACAGTATCAAAAGCTGCACTAAGATCCAACAGTATAAGGAACGAGACGAGCCCATTATCGGCCGATATTAGTAGATCATTCACTACCCTGAGTAAAGCTGTTTCAGTGCTGTGGTTTGGTCTAAATCCTGATTGGAACTTTTCATGGATACTATTTGATTGGAGATAGTGGTTTAACTGATTGGAAACTGCTTTTTCTAAAATTTTAGAGATAAATGGGAGATTAGAAATGGGTCTATAGTTGGCTAAAATCTGCGGATCGAGATTCTGTTTTTTAATCAAGGGTCTAATTACGGCGCATTTTAATTGTTTGGGCATGTAACCTAGGTTAAGGGAGGAGTTAATCATATTAAGTAAGGGCCCTGCAGTGGCTGGGAGTAGGTCTTTAAATAGACGGGTTGGAACTGGGTCAAATATACATGATGTAGGCTTAGACGAATTAATCAATGTTGTGAGCTCTTTTTGCGATATAGGATTGAAGATATTTAGCTCAGTAATATTTTTGGATGCATAGTTACTAATAGCTGAACTACTGGGGTTGGATTGGAGGTTAGGCTGCGATGTATTATGACTCTGTAGTCGGATATTATCTATTTTATTATTGAAAAAGTTTAAAAATTCATCGCTAGTGTGTGTAAGTGCTGTGTTAGAACTAGTGTCGTTGATATTTCTTGTTAGTTTAGATACCGTCGCGAAGAGAAATCTAGGGTTATTCTTGTTGTTTTCTATTAGTGTCGAATAGTATGCGGCTCTAGCTTTTATTAGGGCATGTTTATATTTGACTATGGCGTCTTTCCATGTGATTCTAAACACTTCTAGTGAGGTGGATTTCCATTTTCGCTCCGCTGCTCGAGCTGCCTGTTTTAGAAGACGAGTGTGTTCGTCATACCATGGTGATAGCTTTTTCTCCCTAATTAATTTTGTTTTAATTGGAGCTACACTGTCTAAGGTATTGCTGAGTGTGGAATAAAACTGTTGTGTTGCCTGTTCCAATTCATTGGGCTGCAGTGGCATAGTGTTCGGTAACTCTAGCAGTAAGTTTATAAATGTTGCTGCAGTGTCGGATGTAATAGTGCGCGTGGTTTTTGTATGGCGCATCTGATGTACATTGTATAAAGTCATTTCATATATTAGTAAGAAATGATCTGAAATGGCGTCATTTTGGGGGATGACTGCCAGATGTTCTATGTTTAATCCGTAAGTAAGTATTAAGTCTAAGGTGTGTTTACAGCGGTGGGTAGGCCCTGTCACATTTTGGGCTATACCTACTGAATCTAGTATGGAGTCGAACGCAATTTTCAGTGGGTCTGATTCATTTTCATAATGAATGTTGAAATCACCCACAATTACAAATCTCTCGATGGTTAAGACTAGTTCCGAAAGAAACTCAGCAAATTCCTGAAGAAATTCTGAGTAGGGACCCGGCGGTCGATAGATGGTCACTAATTTAAGCTTTGTTTTATTGCCTATACGATTATTGCCTATTTCACCTATCAAAGCCTCGAATGAGTTAATAGAGGTGGTTGGTTTTACAGTAAAACCTATGTCTGTGTCATATATTGTGGCTACTCCACCTCCACGCCCTGTGATACGGGGCTGATGAACATAACTGTATCCAGGAGGAGCTGTTTCATTAAAACTTACATATTCGCCTACTCTAGCCCATGTTTCTGTTAAACAGAGTGCGTTTAGTCTGTTATCTGAGATTATTTCGTTTACTATCACAGCTTTTGATGCAAGTGATCTAATGTTTAAAAGTCCTAGCCTTAGCTTAATATTGCTGCTCACTTCATGTTGATTATTTAATTTAATTTTAATTAGATTTTTAAAACATATCGCCCTGTTATTCTTATACCTGCCACGGCTAACAGACACAGTCTCAATGGTTTGGTAGTTAGGGAAGTAAGTTCTACTTAGCTGATTTGCGTGGTTTGTTGTGGCTCTACTAAGAGCCTCTCCCGGATGACTGTGCTCCGTACCTTATCTCTAAGGCAGAGCCCGGACACCCTGCTGAGAAAACTCATTTCAGCCAGTTGTATTCGCAATCTTCTTTCACTACCCAGAGCTCATGGCCATAGGTAAGAGTCAGAACGTAGATTGACCAGTAAATCGAGAGCTTTGCCTTTTAGCTCAGCTCCCTCTTCATTACAACTGTCCGGTACACCGTCCGCAATACTGCAGCCGCAGCACTGATCCGCCTGTCAATCTCTTGTTCCATCCTTTCCTTGCTCGTGAACAAGAACCCAAGATACTTTAACTCCTCCACTTGAGGCAAGGGCTCACTCCCAACCCAGAGAGGGCACTCCACCCTTGTCCGACTGAGTACCATGGTCTCAGTTTTAGTGTTGGTTCTCATCCCATGCGTCTTACACTTGGCTGTAAACTGATCCAGCGAGAGCTGCAGGTCTCGCCCCGATGATGCCAACAGGACCACATTATCCTCAAAAAGGAGACGTGGACGCCACCAAACCAAACCCCCTCCACCACTTGGCTACGCCAAGAAATTCTGTCCATGAAAGTTATGAACAGAATCGGTGACAAAGGGCAGCCCTGGCAGGGTCCAACTCCCACCGGGAACCAGTCGGACTTACTGCCAGCCATGTGAACCAAGCTCCTGCTCCATTCGTACAGGGACAGGATAGCCCGTAGCAGTGGGCTCTGTACCCTATACTCCCGGAGCACCCCCCAGAGGAATCCCCGAGGAACATCGAATGCCAAATCTCCAAATCCACAAAGCACATGTGGATTGGTTGAGCAAACTCCCATGCACCCTCTAGGACCCTTGTAAAGGTAAAAAGCTGGTTCAGTGTCCCACAACCAGGACAGAACCCACATTGTTCCTCTTGTAACTGAGATTTGACTATCGACTGGACTCTCTTCTCCAGTATCTCTACATAGACCTTACTGGGGAGGATGAGGAGTGTGATCCCCCGATAGTTGGAGCACACCCTCCGGTCCCCTTTCTTAAAAAGCGGAACCACCACCCTGGTTTGCCAGTCCAGAGGCACTGCCCCCAATATACACGCGATGATGCAAAGACGTGTCAGCCAGGACAGTCCCACAACATCCAGAGCTTTAAGGAACTCAGGGCTGATCTTGTCCACCCCCGGACCCTTGCTGCCAATGAGTTTCACAACTACCTTGGTCACCTTAGTCCGAGTGATGGGCAAACCCCCCTCCGAGTGTTCCAGTTCTGCTTCCTCTGTGGAAGGTGTGATGGTGGGATTGAGAAGATCCTTGAAGTATTCCTTCCACCGCCTAATGACATCCCCAGTCGAGGTCAGCAGATCCCCAGCCCCACTGTATACAGTGGGAACCGCTTTCCCTTCCTGAGTTGCCTGACGGCTTGCCAGAATCTTCTCGGAGTCACTTTCCATAGTCTCACCAAACTCTTCCCACACCCGAGTTTTTGCCTCTGCAACAGCCAAAGCCACAGTTCACTAAAAGTGCTAACTGATATATGAAAAACCCAACACAAACAGTCTTTTACCATATCAAAATATATCTAGAATTAAGGGTGTGATGCCCCATCAACATCTAGGGAGGCTTATCTATGCCTTTATCTCTAGTTCATTAAATCAGTTCAGTCAGAACAGAGTGAAGAAACTCTTCATAATGACTTTCAGGTAATTACAGAATAGAGTTTATAGTGATGTTATTATAATCATCGAGTACATCTCGGACATGTTTAAACTATACTAGACCCAAACTATATGTGATGTTGCACATTTAGCTGTTTTGGCTGTAATTAATTATTTTTTTGACAGAAGAGATTGGATAAGCCCCAAATAGAATTTTAAAATCCAGATTTAAAATCTTATCCAGGTTATGATTAAGACATTATTATACTCTCATTTTCGGTTGCATTATGTTTTCGCCTTCATTTTACTTTACATTCATGCTTTTTTTCAAAACTGCTATTAATATATATATCCTCTCCAGGAATGAGAGATGCCTCTATAGCGGTTTTGTTGTTGTTTGTGAATGTGAGAAAAATGTTGTCCTCTCTTGGATTGAGAAACAAATCTGTTATCCCCCATGGATTGGATGAAGACAAGCATTGGCTTATCATCTCTATCTTTAGAGTTCAACTTCAAGCAAAATAAGCTGTGCACAAAAAATGGCTTTAGGGCATTCTGAAATTAAATTCATTACATAGCTTTCACACCTGTTAAGGTATATTTACAACTCTGAGCCATTGTGCTTCCTGTTGAACTGATCTGGTAGTCTGAACATTTCTTTACAAAGCTGGAGGCCATGAAGACACAAGTCAGCTCTTGTCTGCCGTAGTTCTGTACTTGAGAGGAACACCATGAGTGTCATTAAAACTTATGTAAATTCATTAACAAAAAAGTAAAACTAGTTCTTCTGGATTTCAGGTCCTTTATTGCACTTGGTGGACAATGTAGTCCCACATGCTGGGAAAAGACGTGCTGTAAAATAAGGAATCATGTAACAAAAGCGACAATAGATATATCAGACAAACAGAACAGGGTCACTACTTTCAGACACTAATAATAACATTGGAAAAGGGTATAAATACAACATCTCAATGGCATAATAGCTACAGAAGGGCTATAACATACAGAAAGTAAAATGTTAAAAGCAAATGATTCAGATGAATGTGAAATGAATGTTTAAGATTCGGGATAGTTTTTAAAGGAAATAAACGGTTTCACGTGTTTACAGAATAGGTTTGCCGTGACGTGTTTATCAAAAACAGCAAAGACGCACTTAACTGTCATTTTTAAAGCTACAAATAACAGTTTATTCAAGCGGGCCTGATACATCCATTTAGAATAAACGAAACGACGGGAACGCGGAGTAAAAGCACATTGACACAACTTTCTAAGTCCGCGGGCTTACAAATAACCTCCCGATTGATAAACAGACTTGTTATTACACGCCTGGGATATTGTGTGCGTAACCTAAAATCGTGCATGCAAAACCAAACCCAGGTAAGGAGAAGGAGGCGTTTCCCCTGTTAGAGTTTCAGCGCAAAAACAGCCTCCTCAGTGGGACGGTTCCAGTTTGAGAGGCGCGTCTCTGAGAAGAAGAATGGGGTTGTTTGCGCTGTTCATACATTTCGGGTTGCTGAACTCTGCGCTGGCGGGAATTCATGGGATACACTGGACATATTCAGGCAAGTAAGGGTTTGAATTTGTGAGAATATATCTAGTTAACGGTAAATATAGTCTATGTATTGTTATGTATTGTGCTCTTTGTAAAAACTTTTCTGTTAACGTTGCAGCACTCTTTTAATTAGTTTAATTATGAATTAGTTTAATATTTCTAGAAACCACCAGAAATAAACATTTCAAGTTTTAGCGACTAGAACACCGAAACCATCCAAGTCTCAACCACAAGCCAGACTTTGTTTAAATATCATGGTGTTGTGAACATGCATCACTGTGGAATCCTCCCAGTTATCATCTCTAATATTTGATACCCTGGCGCTGTTTTTCTCACCGATTTCTCAGAGGGGGGTCTGGACCAGTTTCACTGGGCAGATGAGTACCCGGCATGTGGCGGACGAAAACAATCTCCAATTGATATCCAACGGCGCCATGTGCGCTTCAACCCGAATGTGTCGCTTTTGGAATTGACAGGTTATGGAGAGAGGAATAACAGCAGCTTCTTCATGACCAACAACGGACATACCGGTAAATATCTTCGGTCCGCTCGAGCATGGTGTGTCTTATAATGTGATAATGGAGGATAACGGATGATTGTATTAAATTTCTGAGCTGGTGCATGTTGATTTTACTGGGAAAATGTCACTTTCACCAGCTGCTGGCAATTAACACATTAATTAGAAGTGAAAAATAAAATTCATCTTCAGGTTAGAGATCTAATGTAATCACTTCATCAACAACTTATAAATCAGTTTAGTTTTACAGCAAAATTACCTCATAATTCAGTAAAAATTTGGAAGTAACTTTTAAAGCCAATAAAAGCGAGTGGTTCTCGCTGACTTAGACACGCTGACCCATCCAGACATGCTAGGACATTAATGCTCACTGAACATACTCCATCCCTCAAATACTACAGTACTTTCACTGCACTGAGGGGATGTCTTAACAACATATTTATCTATTTATTCATTGGATTGTTTACTCATTATTTACTTATTGACTTATTGCTGTTTGAGAAAGAAAAAAACCTCAGTTAACAGCAAACTTTAGTTTAAATGAATTTTCTGTTATTTAATGTGACGATACATTTTAACATATAAAAGCTTATGTGTAATGTTAATATATTAATATATATAGCATTTCAAAAATATATAAATGCTTTATGAAAAAATCAGTAAAGTAATTTTGAATACGGATGTGAAAAGTGACTCGTTTTTTATTAATAGCTAATCACACACTCGCATTGTCTTTTGATATTTGAAACTACTATCTCAACCATCTTATTTTCCTCGAATTCAATGAAATCGTTTTGACTTACTCTTCTAAACACTGAAATCAATATAGTGTAGAGAAGCCAGCTATGAAGAAGCTATGCGCGTCCACCTTCCCTTTCTCAACCCGGCTCTGGGTCACGCACGCGCTTCTCTGGTTCTGGTTCCAACAGTCCAAATCAACCTCCCGCCCACTATGATGATAACCAAGGGGCTGCCGCACCGCTACACCGCTGTTCAGATGCACTTGCACTGGGGCGGCATGCACCTGGAAGCCAGCGGTTCTGAACACACTTTGGACGGCATCCGTTACATGGCAGAAGTGAGCGGTCTCCTCCAGTGTCCAGATCTTCTCACATACACACAAACATAACATGCCTCCCGCTCTCGTGTTTCATTCACCAGCTTTTACTCAATGAGTCGATGAGAAGCAATATTGTGTCTTTAAGGTTTAAGCGTCCTCTCATCATAATGCATGGCTAAACTAACTGCTGTGGTTATATGACCGTCTTACACAGCTCCATGTGGTCCACTACAACTCTGACAAGTACACGAGCTTCGACGAGGCTAAAGACAAACCCAACGGCCTGGCAGTGCTGGCTTTCTTTTACGAGGTGAGAATCTGCAGGAGGCTTAACTTTTATATGTCATGTTGAATTGTTTCCTATCTACTTAATTTACATTCTCTCTCTCTCTCTCTCTCTCTCTCTCTCTCTCTCTCTCTCACACACACACACACACACACACACACAAATATATATATATATCACACTTGAGCTTACAGGAAGAGACTGACAATAAAATCTAATATGATCTTGAGTAAAGCATCGCCACCTAGCGGTGATGAGTACAAAGAATAAAAAATATGTAACGCTGATAGTTACATAGATAAGTATTCTGATACAATTGAAATTCTAAAACAATGTAATTTAACAGTAAATGTTAAAATACTTTATGAGGTATTTCAGTGACCAGGGATCTTAGGCACTGCACCTCATAATGAGGCCATTGATCTCGCTATTGATCTCGCCGTTGTGGGTACCAGCTTCAATTTTTGCTCCAGGAAAATCTAGGAAGGTCATCAGCAGTTAGAGCCTGAAGTCAGTAATGGCCTTTTCTGCATGACTTTAATTTATTTGTTGATAAACGATTCATCTCCAAAGTCCCTTTGAGGATAAATAAAATTTTATGCACAATGTATGCACAATTAAGATAATATAACTTAATATAATAATGTCAGTGGTATTTGTAACTTTGCTTGTGTCTAGGACGGGCATTTTGAGAACACGTACTACAGTGAGTTCATCAGTAACCTGGCAAAAGTCAGATTTACAGGTAAGAAAAATGCCACAGAACACAATTTTCCATGCTTTCATGTGCCCAGCCCTCATGCGCCCCCTGCTGGTGCCTCTTCTCAGGGCAGTCCATGAACATTTCTAGGCTGAACGTGCGCGCCATGCTCCCGGAGAACCTCTCTCATTTCTTCCGATATGAAGGGTCCCTCACGACCCCCCCGTGCTTCGAGAGCACCATTTGGACGGTGTTCGACACCCCCATCACCCTTTCTCAAAACCAGGTACGCCACTTCCGCTCGTCCCGTGCCAAGGCCTCATCTTTTTCAAACTTAAGGATGAGTAGCTAATGGTGGAAACCTTCAGATCAGGATCCTGGAGAGTACCCTCATGGACATGGAGAATAAGACCCTGTTGAACGACTATCGCATAGCCCAGCCTCTCAACGAGCGCGTGGTGGAGTCCTCCTTCCTGCCACGCTTGAAGACAGAGTGTAAGTACGCGATTTCACCTTTTTAAGATATTCATATTGAATAACATCTATTAAATATATAGTTTCAGGCTATAAATGTATTTCTCGTCTTCCCTCAGCATTTTGTAAGCAAGACCAGATTGAAGAAAAGCTTTCAAATATAGAAAAACTGATTGCTTCTTTTGGAAAACGTATGCTCTCAGGTACCATTTACATGTTTCCTACTAATACTCAAAATAAAATAAAAGAAAATGGAAATTAGGAAATTATTTTAAAAATGATCACCATTTTACAAAGATGTCTATTTCTCCATTTTCCTGCTTCCATTCAGAAAATGGAGACTCAAAAGGTGATGGAGCACTTTTTCAGTTTATGGATGGGCAGAAGTCTACATGAAGTCTACAAGAAGTCTACATGCTGCTAATGTACATTTGAATATGATCTGTGCAAGTTTAATAATACTATCTTCTCTATCTTGTCTCCACAGAACCACGAGCTATATTTCCACTGGTGCTCCATTTCACTGAGAGCAATGTTGATAGTTATGCTTTACTGAACCTGGCTCCCCACATGAACCTGTACTCCTTCACGGCCTGCATGAGTGTGAACATGAGGGGTCACCCAGTACACACCGTGCTGTCTTACTCCAGCTCCGGCAACGAAAACGAGCTCGTCATCACCATGGGCAGAGAAGTGGGTCTCTGGATTGGCAACAAGTTTATCAACTTGCCACACAACCTCAACCCAAAAGGCTGGGGACACTATTGCGTGACCTGGGCCTCTCACACCGGAGGGGCAGAGCTGTGGGTGAACGGCATTGTGGGAGAAGAGCAGTACCTACAGGCTGGGTACAACATCAAGCCTGGTGGCGTCTTCATTCTGGGGAAGGACCAGGACGGCTTCCTGGGAATCTCGGACGTGGACGCGTTTGTGGGCCACATGACGAATGTGAACCTATGGGATTTTGTGCTGAGCTCTGAGGAAATCCACGAACAGATGTCCTGTGAGAAACACCTGAGGAAAGGGAACATTCTGAGCTGGGGCATCACCCCCATCAAGCTGTATGGAGGGGTCCAACTGGACACTGAACACAAGTGTTCCTGATCCTCTAACTGAGGCACTTTAGTCAGCAAAGCTACTTTCCAAATGTCTTTTATTCATGTAAGCTAGTTCTTTTAACAGCTGACTAATGGCAGTCCTTTGGAGAGACTTATAATGTCTCTTTTTACCATCGTATCACAATACAACTACTGTGTGTTTTATATGCAAAACAAAAATCCATATCTGTGTGCTAGAACATCATACATCTTTTAATGACATATTTTTATAATACAGCAAAATATTGTACACTAACAATTTTATGAATGAAATAAAGTGATTTGAAGCGATCTTCATTCAATAATGTATTATATGAATATCCTGCATAGAGACAGCAGACATAGACATCTGTTTCCAAAAATGTAATCTTAATTTGAAAACATACTCCCACTTTATGAATTTCTGACTTATATGTTGCTTTGCCAGATGTTCATGGACTAATCTCAGGTTACAAAAAAACACTCCTCGTAAAATTGATGTTTACACGGGGAATCTTCAGCCACCTCTTGTGCTTGTACTGTAATTTTGTGGCAGTCGCCGCAGCTCTGGTGCACGATGGCTGACAATGTCAGGCATGTTATTTTTAGTTGATGCACCTGATTTTCTGTGCGATTTGTAACTCCTTATAGTCCGTGTAATTTATCTGCAACCTGTTTGTGTTATTAGAGTCTTCCGTCATTCGCAGTCATAGTCAACATAGTGACTTAAAGGTGTTTCTTAACACAAACAAAATGTTTCTTTAAAAAAATGCTAGTTGTTTATACAGACTTGCGTTGATGGGCTGACGTACAGAAGCACCCAGGACTCAGGGTGAGCCAGTCTGCTTTCAGAAAGTTGTAATTGATTCCCTGTCATGGACTCTCATTCCTCGCCCTTTCAGCTCAGAGCCCTCAGCCTCCACCACAATCTCCACCTTGTTCCTCTTAGCAAACAGCTTGCTGATCTCCAGGAAGGTGGAGTTCTTGGTTTCAGGGATTACCACCCAGATGTAGATGAACGTGACGAGGCAGATGAAAGCGAAGATAATGAAGCTGTAAGCCCCTAGCCCTCTCTGTTCACACACACACACACACACACACACACACACACACACACACACACACACACACTAGCCATGAGGAACACAGAACTCCTCATTAACTAATTTAGGCTGACTTTGATGAGGTCCTGTGGGTGTATCCGGCTCAAGAGCCATAAATGGATTCTCAACGGAGATGAGAAAACCCTCAAACTACCAGCTGCTGTTTCTTTTCAGTAATTGTACAGATTCAAAGCTTTTGCTGAAGATACAACAGATGTGAAATCCGTCTGACCTCTAAGAAGGGGAAGACCAGGCCCACGGTGAAGTTAGAGAGCCAGTGCACAGAGCCGGCAACCAGGAAGGCAGCGGGCCTGGAGGTCTGGCGGAATATCTCGGTGGTGATCACAGTGGGAATCGGACCTGTGGGAGCAAACGCTGGTAGTCTTTCATCATCCTGTCCCCCTTCCTTTTTATCATTCCTTCTCTGAGGAAGAAGTGGACTATAAATTTATGAGGCAAAAGCTTTTACATTTTATGTCCACTTTTAAACACTTTCACACAGGCTTATTCTAAAGTATCTCGTAAAATCCTTGAGCTAAAACAATATGGATTCAGATGATGTCAGATGTGCACTTACTAGGGCCAATGGCGTGTCCTATGACATAAATGATGACGCATGCTATGCTGACATAGGGCATCCACTGCAGACTCTCCTGTGGACAGTCCAGCAGGTTAGTGTAGGGTAAATATGTCACTTTTATGGCACCCCCCCCCCCCCCCACCCCCCCACACACACTCACACTCACACCCCACCTGCCCAGGAAGAGAACTGCCAGGGCAGCATGTTCTCTGTTCCAGAGTCCAGATCTGCTGGCTCTGTTTGAACTCGTGCTGGGTCCATTTAACAATGCCTGTGACGCTCCCCTGTAATTATTACAGCCGAGGTCTCGCAGGTGCTTTGAAGCAGATTGAAAATCCCATTACGCGGGGAGCCCGGCGGGCGTGTGTGTACCTGCAGGCTGAGGGCGGTGGTGAGGAGGAGGCAAGCCGCACAGCAGATCCCGAAACCGACGAGCAGAAGCAGCTTCCGTCCCGAGGCCTCCACTACGAACACCTGCGCAGGCACCCACACACACACACCGTACGTACACACGGTTGACCAAAAGCCCCTCCCACACAGGGGCGGGGTCACGGCGAGACGGGGAACGGCGCTTACGGCTGCGACGGTCATGAGGACGTTCACCGAGCCCGTTCCCACGGTCACATACTGAACGTCGTTCTCCTTCACACCTGCCGAGCCGAAGATGCTGTTGGCGTAGTAATACACCTGGGGGACGGGAGTAGGAGTTCGGTCTCAGTTCGGGCAGTGACACGGCGGTGGTCGTGAGGGCGAGCGGCGGGCGATGGCGTGGCTTACGGCGTTGACCCCCGACAGCTGCTGGCCCATGTTCACGAAGATGATGGAGAGCAACTGCCAGCGCAGCGAGGGGAAAGTGAAGAGCCTGAGCACGGAGAGCTGGCCCTCCGCCCGCTCCGACTGCTCCTCCACCCGCATCTCCAGCAGCTCGTCGTCCACCTCCGCCCAGCCCCGGAGACGTCGCAGCGCTGAAACGCATCACATCACCCGCCCACACACACACCGCACATACGTGTCAAACGTGGCCGGTTTCAAACCAGGACCTTCTGGTTTGGGGAAAATGCTGAGAGGGTCTGGGTGGTCCACCATGCGAGTGTAACGCTCAATGAAGGAGAACATGCTTCTCCCCATTTGTTATGCCGTGGTGCATTCCTGTTGTGGTGGGTGTTTTCACAAGCGTTTTCAAGACTGAGCCATTACACCAATTGACTTTGTACCGTCTGCTCACTGAGCATAGCACGCATGCAGTTTGTTACATTAGCTATTAAAATTCTTGCTTTGAGCAACTGTTATCTGAGCTTATGTTTACAAAAACATTGAGGTATGAACCTCCTACCCGATCTCCATGTCAGATTATTTTGAATTCACTTTTTTTCAGACAATGCTCATAAATTAGGTGCTTTCTAAAAGCCTAAATCAAAACAGTAAAATAAATAAGTAAATATTTTCAGGACTTTTAGGAGTTTTTCACTGACACTTAATCTCCTCCTTATGATCTCCTCAATGATTTCAAAATGCCTAATTGATTTCCTATATTTCCAGTTCGTTAAGGGGCAGTTGCGGAGCTAATTAAGCCCCTCTTCCTCCTTATTTGCATGTGCTCTGACATCACAAACACCATGACAACAGGCCCGTACCTTTCCTGGCGTTGGCCTCGTCCCCTTTCTGGATCAGCGTGTAGCGCGGGCTCTCTGGGGAGAGAGGAAGGAGAAGCAGTTCCACCACAGCGGGGAACCCCGTGAGAGCCAGCAAGATGGGCCAGCCTGCCGAGGGGACAACACACCACAGCACGCCTCTCTGTCATATCAGCTTAGCAGACATCCATTACACGTCAGCCCAGACCAGAGTTTCTCTTCGTGCTCCACAGGGAACCCCAGACACCCCGCAGTGTCCTCCGTCTCTGGCCGAACGAAGGGCCAGGTGTTTAGTGTTTGTGATTGCTCGTTTCAGGTGTGCTGGAAACCGCAGTATAGAGCAAAGACTTTGGTGTCTAGCAAGCTTGAGCAAAATCCTGGTGAGGACTTTTACTTTCTGAACCTGGATTATACACCTCTGGTGTCTGCAGGCCCCTGAGGGTATAGCACTGAAACACATGGAAATACAGCAGCAGACAAGACAGCACTACAATGATGGCCCACATCCACATCGAACGAATCAAAACCCCGTCATGCTCACAGAATCCTAATGTACATAATGTCTATCTATGCTTAAGTAACCATATGAAAGACACACTATCCGAATCCACGGGTATCTTTTTTATATCAAGACCTACCCTCGACGTTTCCCAGAATGCTTTGGATACCAAAGACTTGGGCAGTGAGGATGCCCACCGTGATGAAAAGTTGAGGTACAATTCCGATGGCCCCTCTCAGGTTCTTGGGGGCCAGTTCTCCTAAATACATCGGCACCACATTGGATGACAGGCCTGAAAGGGAAGAAGAAACAAAAACAACTTTACAAACTTTTCTATTCTATTCTGTTTAAATTTCAGAGACAGACATGCATGAGAGCAAAGCTCCACCAACCAGCACAAATGCCAACTATGAAGCGGGCGACGATAATGATCTCAAAAGAGCCCACTATCTCACTGACCCCCATCATTACAGCAGGGCCAATGGAGAAGATGTTGTTGAAGAGGAGGGTGCCTTTCCTATCAAAAGATACATGCCACAGAAACACGTCTCGCTCTTAAAACTAGGGTTCGAATAAAAGGTTGGTAAAAGACAATACCCACTTCTGTCATACTATTGCCTTATAAAGAGAAAGTCTACATTTTTAGACTGATTTTCAATGTCTATGCTTAGAGTCATGAACATGTTCAAGGGTTCAGCACCACTAACAGTGGAGTTCCACGTACCATGTGGGGTTCAACGTACCTTCCTAACTTGTTCACCAGCGGGGCCACCATGAGAGAGCCGAAGAAGCCGCCCAGAGGAAACATGGACACGGTCAGGGACCACAGCACAGTCTGTGCGCTCTCCGTGAGTGTGGCGTTACGGCTCTCGTACACGCCGGCGTAAAACGTCTGCATGTGCTGCAAGTCAGTTTTGCATGCGTTGGATCACTCTGGACTACAATTAACATTTGAGGTGACATAGAAACAATGGCTGGGAGACGTTACCAGGGCAGGTGAGTTGATCACAGCCACGTTGTATCCATATTGGAACGACGAGCCAAAGGCAGAGACCAAGGTGGCCAACGCCAGCACCGGAGTCAGTCTCTGCAAGAAAATTACTTGTTTACAAGCTACTAGTCAAACAAATTACACAAGTCTGAAAAATCCAAAATGCTGCAAAGTGGAAAATATTTTCCAAAGCACAAACGACTACGTATGTTTACATACTGGCCATGATTCCAAACAGCTTCTCAAACATAAATAGTGGCATTTCCTTTGGCAACAGTATGACAGTCAACAAAACAATAAGTAAATGGAGTTTTGGGTGAAGCCAGTAGCAGTCATCCATGACTCACCCCCTCTCTCTCCCTCAGAGAGATGTGTCCCATGCTTTCAACTGTAAACGATCTCCAGTCTGAACACTTGATCGGGCAGAGACGAACGGCAGCTTCTCGTGAATGCACTTTGGACATTGGAGTCAGCACTTGGCATGTTACAACAGATTTGATAAACAGTTCTATTAGAAGTACTTTGTGCATGCTGTGATGAAGTTTCAAGCTGTATACACAACAGGTGGGAACAATGTATTTCATTACAAGTAAACCTGGGATGGGCAAAAAGAGCAACATGAGCCTTATAATCACTCCGGTGTGAAAGAGCGTAAAGTTGGGATATTCCAAGTATTCCACCATTGTTTGGGACTCCACTAGGTGCAAGGCTGAGTCTTCACAGATTAGAACATAACTGCCTTGTTCAGTTGTGCTCCCACACTGCAAGCTGAGGTGAACGTCTTTCCTCATAAGGGTGGCAACAAGTGGAGTGGTGGGAATGTGTTGTATTTCAGTAATCTCCTACATCTCCACCGACCAGGGAACTGAATCCAACAAGCCTTCTGGCCACAGTCGCAAACATGCAAACGCTATCACTGTCACTGGATGTGTGTTGCGTTTGCATCAATAAAACGATACAAAGCAGGATATGCAAAGGTAGTGCTTATGGAGGTTCTTCTGCAAAACAGTAGCTGGTTATTGACTAATAAGCACAATTCATAATGCACCTCAGCTATTCTGGAATTCAGTTGTGCTTTCTGAAGTGGGCTGAGCTGATGTTTAGAAAGGGGAACATGGTTGGCCCAGGAAGTATGGACCTATATTTCAGTTGGCAAGTTGTTCAAAGGAAACATTAAAGTGAAGCAACAGACACAGGAAGCGAGAGAGTGTGTGCCAGTGTGTGTGTGTGTGTGTGTGTGTGTGTGTGTGTGTGTGTGTGTGTGTGTGTGTGTGTGTGTGTGTGTGTGTGAGCGATTTGACGTGGCAGAGCGCTCCTGCAGGAGGTTCTGCACAGGTGTGCATCTGGGAAAGGCTAACACGGCTCCTATAACCTTCGCATCTCTACAGCGAGCACGCATTTAGCTCTTCCCTAGAGGAGACGCTAGCCGCAAAACCACGGCTAACTTTTCTAGATTCCAGGCACCGTGGTGCTAGCGCAGACATGCCGCTATCCTCTGTGTGACCTTGTCGTAGGTCTCAGCGAGCAACGAGGGCTCAGATGCCAGCCGTGGTAGAACAGTTTCTCACAAGGGAAAGAGGAAACACAGAGGCCTGGTTTGAGTTCTCTGTCGGGACCTGTTCGCTCCCGTCTTTGATCTCAGGAACAAGCAGCTGGCAGTGGAAGCAGGTCGCGCACAGGGCACTTCCTCCAGCTCAGGGCAGGCACTGCCATTCATACTGGGGCTGCTCAGCCTCACGTCACCTGTAGAGGCCTCTGAAGGGCCTGGATGTGGATGTTTCATGGTATGCTGGCTCCCCCTACAGGCAGTATGCTGCAAGGTAACAGGAGAGTGACAGATCTATAGAGTTCCTGCATCAGTCCTTATGCACTGAGGTTTGGGTCACCCAGAGTGGTAAATTACTGCCATCGAATTATTTTCTGATTCAAGCCTGTTACTCTACATTATATTATTTTATTAATATTATTACTCATAGCATGCGTATTGTTATATGTATCAGTTATGCACCTTTAAAACATTTCATATTTATATTTCTTCTTTTATAAAATTTCAAAATGAGATTTATTTATGTATAATGAATTTCTTCATTCTGCAGTACATATATATACATACATTTAGCAGACACTCTTACCCAGAGTAACTTACAAAGTGCCTGCTAGAGATCACTAGGGGGCTGTGGTATCTTAACCCAGTTCAACGGAAGCAATTGGGGGTAAGAGCCTTGCTCAAGGGTTCTTCTGTCATGGCCTAGGGCCTGCGACTTGAACCCACGACCCTCTTGTCACGAGACTGGGTCCCTAACCACCACACCATGACTGCCTCAATCTTTAGTATGTATATAATAATATATTTACATTTACATTTACCGCATGTAGCAGACACTCTTATCCAGAGCGACTTAAATTTTTTTAATCTCATTTTTTATACAAGTGAGCAATTGAGGGTTAAGGGTCTTGCTCAGGGGCACCTCAGTCATGGCCTCAGGTCTGGGAATCGAACCTGCGACCCTCCAGTCACAAGACCAGTTCCCTAACCGCCAGGCCATGACTGCCCTATAAATATAAAATTCCTGTTTCACCCTTCCAGTGAGTGAGTGGTCATATATTTTATCCTCACTCACTCCTTTTTTGTGTTCTTTCTTGGATCGTTCTTCAGGACTAAGATTGATGATGTCGTTCCTGGGATCTATCGGATCTATCAGAAACACTCCTTTAGTTTATGGGTTACAGTCTCACCCGTATCACCATTGGGACATCATTGGTGTTAACCTTCTTCTGTGATTCAATGATCGATTTACATAGTTAGCCTAATGTTCAGTGTTGTAGCATTTTACCATGAGGGAATGACAACAGCACAGGTGTTTCAATAGCCTCTCTTAAAAGTCTCTTTAAGAGTTATAGACTCTCCTATAAAAATGTTTTTTTTTTAATAACAGCTTGCTAACTTTGTAAGTGATTAGAGTTTATAGTACAACTATTAGGTTTAATCTCATAGCTCAGTTTGCTATGCTGGCAAACAAAATGTCTCCAAAGACTGTAAAAGTAAAACACCATGGGCTTCTTACCCTCCTCCCCCACAAATAAACAACAACAAAATAGGCCAATAACAAACAACACCAATAAATACCACCACTCAGCAAAACAGTGACATAATGGCGGTTTCCTCCTGGCTGCAGCCCTGATCACCAATGTGCTCTATCCTCACACCACCACAGATATACGACCTCCTCTCTTCATACAAGAGACTCAGAAGAAGGTGTAATAGAATAATTACTCAATGTCAGTAGCTGCAGAGCAGCCTTTAATAGTGTGTGTGGTACAGTATGTGTATATGGGGGGTCCCCTTGTTATATTACAAAGGTACACTTACTGTTTATTTAGCACTTTCTGATTGGTAAACCTCTACATGATAAAAGTATGTAAAGTAAATAAAGAACAAACAAATATTATTATTAGCATTTTTTTTCATATATTACCTCAATATTATCCAGTTCAGTTTTGCTGAGATTTTATATGAAAGATCTAATCAGGAATGATCAAAATCACCTGTACTTCACGAGCACAGCCCAGAGCACATTAAATGCACATAGTGTTTCAATGACTGTGCTCCTAGAATGTTATTGATGTTTAAATAACTATTTAAATTATTGATCTGTTATTGCAGCTCCAGAAAACAGCCCACCACGTATAACTGTTCCCCACCGCACCTTCATTCGTCCAAAGAATCCTTTGAAAACATAATCAACTTGTCTTTTCTAAGTTTCTTTTAAGACATACTTAATTAGTCGTTTTCACAGTTCACAGTTTTGGAAACAATGCTTCTTTCAATTTTCAAGCAGCTGGGCTCTATGGCAGCAGCTCATGGAGCCATCACTATAGCATCGGGAGCACATATATTTCCCCTGTGGTTGCTCCCAGCTCCTGCGTTGCGGAGTTAATGAATTATGTGGGCAAGCTGCCAAAATAGGAGGAAAGAGTGAGAAGTCGGAGAGTGTGTCCACTTGATGAAGTCGCTTCGGTGCGTGCGGGGGCTGCCAAACCCTGGGCTTAACCCCGCCCTCTGAAGGAGTGAAGGAGTTGGTGTAGAATTCAGAAGGACAGTTGTTCACTGCCATTTCTCTTTTTTCAGCGTTGCCTAGCGCCAACCCCTCCAGCACCAGTTCCCAGTCCGCTCCTCCGTGTCCCCCGTTCTCAGTGTGAGCACAACGACTGCTGGTGGGAAGGTTTAGGAGACGCACTTCTAGCATATGGTGCATCAGCACATGTTTCTCATACTAATTCAAATGTCAGGGAGACATCTGAAGATTACTGTGCTCACCGAGTCACAAGACATGTATGCATGTAAACAACAACATCTTTGAACTTCGGACATCCTGTCGATAGGGCTAAATCTTAGAGTTACAACACACAGGAGCACACCTTCAGCAGATTAAGCACTTCTTCATCAGATTAGAAACTGTATTTCCACATTGGCTGCCTAATATTGTATCAGTTACTACTGATAAAGAATCGAAACATTCAACATCTATGTTATGACTAACATGATCAATTCAAGGTCACAACACTACAAAAGCTTTGTTTTTGCACAAGAGTAGAGCACGTTCTAACAATGTTTCCAAAAGTATTACCAATTAATGTGCCGTTTCATCAGAATTACAAACACACTGATCAGTTGCCATGTTCATTTTGCATGTGTAATAGTGAATAGATTATCCACACAGACTCCTGGTGAGCCTCACTCCCGTGCCAGGACGCTCCCCAGCTTGCCAGGTGCAGGCGGACTGTTTCAGCGGCACAGAGTGGACAGTAGATGTCCCTGTGTGACCAGCCTGCGTCTCCTCCTGCAGTGCAGCACTGCATTCAGCCCCACTCCTCCCCCAGCAAACTCATTCATCTTGCTGATTGCACCTCATCAGCTTAAGCAGGAGGTCCACGGCCCTTTATTTGTGTGGGTCGCGGAGACAAACGCAGCGCGGAGGTTGGGGGGGGGGGCGTCCCGCACACGGCCGACTCTGCCTCCTCTCCCCAAGCGCTTTGGCCTTGCGGGGAGTTCCTCTGCAGAGCAATAAAACGGGAGGAGGAGGAAGCGAGGAGTTGGAGACGACGTGCGGCGAGCGCAGAATGCGGCTGTGCGAGTTTGGGTACGTTGTGCAGGAAGGACGACTGCAGCAATGCAGTCTGGGTCAAGGGCAGATATACAGAGTTGGGGGAGCAGCGTTAGGGCACATCGGATGGAGTTGGGTTGCACGGAAGAAAGCGGATACAGTTACATAGAGGACACAGTGTAGAGTTACACACAGGAAAGGGGTCTTTAATGGCAATGCTGTTTAGACAGCAAGCGATAGAAAACAAGAGTATTAGAGTAGAAAGAGTGCTAATTACAACTGAAAGGCTTTTATTTGTCAAGGCAGTCAAGGCAGAATTTCAAAATCTTTACGGTTACCCATTTCAGAAGAAAATTACTGGTTACTCAACCATTTATAATGCAACGCATCTTAAAGCAAAGTTTGCACAATCACATCAAAATAAATGCAATGCCCCTTTCCTTAATCTGTGGGGACTGAGCGGTCATAAGATGAGCTTATGGACAGCTGTTGCCTCAAAGGGAAGTGACACGGTAAATAATCCAGGCGGTTTTGGCACAACGTCACATCTCCTGAGTCAGTCAGCGAGTCTCACACACACACACACACACACACACACTTCCTCTTCTCTTTTGTGCTTCCAGTTCAGTTCAGGCTTTGAGTTTTTTTTCTCCAAGAACTGAAAGTGTGAACGCCATACCAACATCTTCCTGAACTCCACTCTTCGTCTGTCACCCTAACGTCTCTCGCTGTACATCTTAATGCCTGCCGGCTGTCTTTCCTAAAGCCGTCTTTTGAGTTCCAAGACAGCTGATCCGGTTTGACTAGATATGACTGGTGGTGACTGACTGGCCAGATTTCATCAAAAGAGATCTCTCGTGAATTTGCAGCAGACTGTTGGTGGACAAAATGCAGTGAGAGCTATCAAAGAGAATTATGGATATTTAAAAGGGGGCTAACCATCATATTAGCAGTCTCCCCAGATGCAAAGGCAAGCATCATAGAATTATAAATAGTCATGCTTTCAAACAGTTCCTCTGAAATCTAAATGCAGAATCTGTTTTGGTCAGTGTAACTTTAATTCAACCAAAATCCAAGAAATATTCATAAAAACAATCAAATAAAAAACACATAACTGAAATAACAACTGCATAAAGATACAATATAATAAAATAATTCCCATTGTTGACTCTGTAGTGTAAAAGATTGAACTGAATTGTCCTTGAATATGCTAAAAGGATTCGTGATGCGGTGCAGTGCTGAGCAAGATAATGCACCATTTGCCATCAAAAGGTTTTGTACATTTTCCACAAGACAATACAGTATAAAACATGGGATTTAAAACATCATATTTCCTACTGTTAAATACATGCTGCATATCAAACCTATTTTCAAATAAATTGCCATTTCAAATACAATGCAGTTCCTTGCACATGGTAAAATATGCTTAGTCAGGGAAAATGTCTGAGCTTAGTGTTTACAGCACATTTGGTTCTTTGGTCACTAAATCAAGCTCTCCATCCCTGAGCCAGACATTCAATTTCCACAGAAAATGAAGCAGCACCTACAACACATTGGACTTGCTCTGTGAAGTGGCACAGGGCGGGCCATGTTCCTCGTGCCACGCTGCTAATGTAAAGTGCACCAGCGCATATGACTGCAGTCTTCTGTAATCCTCAAAGGTACTTGCGAAAACCAGAAGGCAGAGTCTGAGATACTAACACGGCTTACACACACACACACACACACACACACACACACACACACACACACACACACACACACACACACACACACACACACACACACACACGCAGATGTGCACATGTGCACACTCATGCACAAAAAATAAACACACACATGTAAACATAAGCATATTTGCGCTCACACACTCTCCCTTCGAGCTCTGGTTGGACACTCAAAGTAGAATCCTTCACCAGTGGGAGCGCTCAGCTCAGTCCTGTGCAGCATCCCGGCCTGATGTGCTGACGGACTACAGACTTCACGCATCCTCGTCCCCCCAGGTGTGAGCTTCAGTGGGCCGGTCCACGTATGAAGTGGGGGGCGTGTAGCTGGTGTGCTGGGAGGGTCGGTCCGAGCTGCCCGGTGTGGCACGCCGGCGACAGCAGAACAGCATGGCCAGCCTGGCACGCACCACCCGCGTGCACAGCGCAAACATGACGCAGTTTGCGGCTCCCTGGAAGGTGTTGCCAACACCCTGCGCGAGAACAGGACACTCAGGACATCCGGCACGGAACGATACGACAAATCGAATCACAACACCCGGAGCAGAGCCGGGAGACTCACGTGCAAGGTGACGAGGACCGGGTTCTGTCTGGCGGGAGAACCGGACAGCAGGAGCAGGAAGCGGACGGTGCTCCACACCCGCAGGGCGATGAAGATGATGGGGATGAGGGTTAGCTTCTTGTCCGCCATCGTGGAGGACGAGCTGGATGCCAGGTGTCCAGCCAGGATGGGGCGGTACTCCGAAAGGGCCACGTGCTGGATGAGGGAAGGAGGAAAAGAGGGATGATCAGCCTCCTTTATTCTTACAGCTGTAATCCAAGGACACATGGATTTATTACTGACTGAAATTAAGGAACTTCCAGCTGACACTGAGGCTTGTTTAAGCTCATATTAATAAATACACTGGCCATGTGACAAAGATCTGATCCGATCAAGGCACTGCACTTTTTGAATTAAATCAGACTTTACATCCGACTGAACACAACAACCGCAAAAGCAAGTTATGCTAATCTTAAGCCATCTGCTGCAATTCATGTAAGATGATTGTCATACAACAGAGCCATATACAAACAAGAACAAAAACCAAGCACCCCCCCCCCCCCCCAGTCCACAAAGCACATGGATCTGGAAGCCTCACCGCTTTGTGGATGTGCCTCTTGATGAGGACGTACAGCACAGGCAGTGTGACGTAGGCGAGGAACTCCCATATCTTCCCTGTGAGGAGCATCCACAGCACGTGGTCCTTCTCCTGAATGCTCACCCAGCACCAGCCCACAGACACCTCGGACGCGTCGTAGCCGATCTTCTGTAGAGACAGGGCTGCTACTGTGATAGCCAGGGGAACACCCCAACTAAATACAAGATCACAAAGAGAACCAGTATTAAGAGGCGCACAGAAGTCACACTGCATTTAATTAAGGCACAAGATGGTCCTTTTGTGAAATAACATTTACATTCTTCCTTGAACTCAAATGTTGCTGCATATTAATACAAATCATAAAGAGTACAATCGCAAATCTAATATTAAAATTGCGAATGAGATAAATAAAGATAAATAAAATAAAGAATAAAAAGATACTAACAGATCAAAACAGAAAATAGGTCAACTTGAAATGGTTCAGCCTTAAGGTCATTTTAAATGTATTGAATTTGCGAAAAATCCAATTAGGCCTACTTCAAGCAACTCACAAAAGAATTATTTACCTGATAAGATGAAAATATAACACCAAGCCGTCAGCTAGTCTCTGACTAGACTTCACGATGAATATATATAAATAAATGGCTATAGCTACAGTCCAGAAGAAGGAACTTGTATTAGCAAACGTGGATATAGCTCCTTGTACAACGCAGTCCCACGTATTTGAGTTAAACATCCTCCAGACACCGTAAAAGTATGAAGCCGCAGACAGCAAATCTGTGACAGACAGGAAGACCAGCAGCTTTCTTGGCGTTGTTCTGAGATCACTCCAAGTTGCGTACGTGAATATGATGAGAAGAGACCCTACAAACGAGAGAACACACGACACCAAAATAATAACCTGCTCGTAAACAAACACTTCGGTCTCGTTGCCGCTGCCCATACTTTCGAAACAACTCGACCACGAAAGGAATGTTTCTAAATCGGCCTGAGATTTAGTTAAGATGCATTTGCCAAAACTTTACGCCTAAAATATCAAAGATCTTCATTTCAGTCCATTGTCTTCGGAATATTTTCCCTAAAATATGAAACAACTCTGTTGAACAAAGTTTCGCCGCTTCTCAAAAACACATGGGCGTGGCCTCCTCTTATTACCATTTAGCTCCTCCCATTTTTCCTTATGACAGAATGGCAGACAAAAACATTTAAGACTGTCGCGGGAAGTTAAGATATCTTCTTCCACATGTTCGGCAATTTTCAGTTCCGTATATTATTTAGTTACATTACACTAAAAATATATAGTTAGCAGAAGACGTCAACGTTTTTGGAGTAGTGGGAGTTTGCGCCTGTGGTTATTGAGAGGAACCATAAGATGGCGCAGTGTGAACTATTAGGGAAAAATCGACAACTCTTGAATTAGCCTTGTAGTCTAAGTAAAAACTTAGTGTATCAACTGAATCACTAACTGAATGATAACAAAATAAAATATGTATATGTAAGGTGGAGATGGTAGTTGGAGCCACCAGGTGGCGCACACACGGTGCAGGTTCATTTTTTTGACGTTGCTTACGCGGAGTCATTTTCTGTTTTACTCCGTTAAGGTAAGCCATGCTTATTGTGCTGTTCTAGCTAATCTTTGTAAAACCTGAACGCATTCAAAAAATGTCTTATAGAGTAGAAGTATAATCACCCCAGTGTCATTGGTATACTGGAAATCTGCAATTTTCTGCAAATCTGTTATTTTATGCCTTTTGGCGTTGAGGGAAAGTCGGGATGTTTTAGCGATGGCGGTTTCGTTTGTAGATTTTTAATGTGGAATTCTGGAATGTGTAGGGATTGTGTTTGATTGTGTGTGATCAATATGTTTTGTACATCGTGTACGTGATTTCATATTGTCACATGTCATCATTGGTCGATAATTTTCTGTTTTACTCCGTTAAGCCACTGCCCGCTACGGAGAGTGAATTCTGGAAATAAAGCAGCGCGACCACCTGACGCACCACAGCACGTGTTCCCTGGTTTCTTTCATAACATCTAACACAACGCAGAGCTTCGCTAGGGAACCGCGGAGAGAGACAGGGTTACATCTTTGGTGCCGTGACCCGGATGTGGTGCGAAGATCGGCGTGGGTGCTACTACCGCAGGCAGCGTGGTTTCCCTTGTACAGAATATCCTTAGTAAAAAAAAAAAAAAATAATAATTCTAACTTTGTTTACAATTTAATCGTCATTAGAGGTACTGGTTTTCTGGTGCAGATGTGTTTTCTTTTACGTGTTTTGACGAGGCTGAAAAAAAAAAAGTGTTCACAGTGTTTTAGTTACTTTTTTTTGTTCTGTTAGTAACTTCTTGCTCCCTAGAAAATCTACCAGGAGTTCACCTTTATTTCTTTTTTTTTTACAGTTTTTTTTTTCTTTTCTTCTAGATTCTCTCAGGCCAATCCAGTGTAGCATATTGCTGTGCCAGAGATCGGTAGTGTTTAGTTACAAATATATATATATATATATATATATATAGATACATTTATATAGCAATAAATAGGATTAATGGAGGGCGCTGACAAAATAAGCCCCCATCAGCTAGCTCCCACAAGTGAATCTTACTCCAATGCTACCTGGTTTCCTAGTGCACCAGCCAGCCTTCCTCAAAGAGAACATAGACAGAGTACTGGACATCTGGTGGAAATAAAGGTGGAAGAAAATGCAGCAGTGGCCCTACCTAGATCTGTGAGACCCAAAGTGACCTATGGACCGCCAACAAACAATGCCAGTCCTCATACTACTGCTGGAAGTCACCCCCAGTGGGGCAGCCCTCAGCCCCACCCTTCTTGGGGCATGCCAGCTCAGCCACACTCTCTCCCCGTTCCAGGCACTATGAGTTCGCCAGCACTTGTGCACTACGTTCCTCAGTATGGCTTTACACAGACACACCAGGTAAAGAATGTGCAGGTGTTTAGTGGCAATACAGACAGAGTCCTCATAGATGACTGGATCAGGGATATGCAATATCTCTTGGATGCTGGAAGCCTCCCCCCCCACCTGGCCTTTGCCACCGTGGTCCGGCACCTGGGCGGTGAGGCTAGGAAGCTAGTGCTGAACTTACCCCACAGTGAGCAGACGGCCGCTAGGGCATTTGACGAGCTGAGAGCTGAATATAGCGATGTGCAGACATCTGTGGACCCTCTCGCAGACTTCTATGAGCGGACCCAGAAGCCTGGTGAGTCACCCTGCTCATATGCAATTGCACTGGAGGCTACTTTGCAGGCAGCTGAGGGGTCCCAGAATGAAGGATATCCCTTCCCGGATCGTGATGTTAAGCTCATTCGTCAGTTCTTCCGAGGGTTAAATGATGAGGATGTTTACTTAAGGATGGCTCCTATGAAGTCAAGATTTTTCTCATTTCGAGAGCTCCAGGCAGAGCTGCGTGGCCTAGCACGCGAATCCAGGAGGTTTCAGGCCAAGCCCAGGAAACCTGTCAGCGAGATGCAGACGCACAGAGCATATCAGGGTCCAAAATCAAAACCCGAGCATGCTAGTAAACAAAACCTGGAGTTGTCAGAGCTTACTGAGCTTGTGAAGAAGCTGGCCTTGAGCCAGGAAGAGCAGTTGAGTAGGCTGGCTCAATTGGAAGCTAAGTTAGCTAGATCATGTAGTCCTGTAGCAGAACGCAAGCAGCAGCCCCCATTGATTAAAAACAAACCGGATTTCATCTGTCACCGGTGTGGAAAACCAGGCCATGTGGCACGCTATTGCAGGGCTACTGTGACAGGAGAGGAACAAGAACAAGCAGGGAGTGCTAATGAGCCCCGCCAGTCTTTAAACGCCTAGAGCCTGTGGTCGCCGGGGCAACCATGGGTTGTCAGCAAAGTCCCCCTGGTGTGTATACAGTCAACACTCAAAACTGCAATGATACACCACTTGTAGGTCCCAGTAATGAGGGTGATGTGGAGGTGAATGGTGCTGTGTGTAGGGCCCTCATTGATTCTGGGTCTCAGGTTACTACAATCACTGAAGCGTTTTGGAAGAAGCACGATCACCTTTGTTCAATAAGTCTCAAACCCACAGATGTGCCCATAGAAGGAGCAGCAGGCCAGCAGGTGCCACACTATGGTGTGTTGAACATCGACCTCCATTTCCTCGACACCACCTTTAACAATGTCCCAGCATTTGTTGTGCCAGAAACGGAATACAGGACCGGTGTCCCCATACTCATAGGCACTAATGTCATACGGGCTTACAAAGAACATCTACAGATGTCCTATGGGAAGCAGTTCCTATCTAGAGTGAAGCACAGTCACCCTGAGTGGTACTCAGCATTGATAGCTGTAGTGAGAACGGATAAGAAAGAAACAGAGGGTAAAATTGGCACTGTGCGTTTTGCGGGGCGCTGTGAACAGGTGATCCCTCCTGGAAGCGAGGTAAATTTGAGGGGTAAAACATACAGAGGACCAAAAGGTGTGCCATATACAGCAGTAGTTGAAAGCCTGCCCTCCCCAAGGCTTCCAGATGGGCTGATGGTCGCTCGTGTCCTAGCTGATGTAAAGAAAGGATTTGTCCCTGTAAGGGTAATGAACCTCTCTGCAAAGCCTGTCATAGTTAAGCCGCATGCCTCAATTGCAGCTGCATTCCTAGTGGAAGGTGTCTCAGCGACTGGGGGTGAGGCAGGTACGACAAGTGATTCCAGGTATGGAGACAATGTTAGGGCTTCAGTGAGGCAGAGAGGGGATGTGCAAAGAGATTTGAGGCAGGCAATGGAGGGAGAGTCTGCTCAGGACCTTTTTTCTAGGCTTGACCTCAGTAGCTGCATCGTTGAGAATAGCAACCAGCTTTCCTGGCTTAAGGAGTTGATAGCCACCAATGCAGATGTTTTCTCTCAGCATGCTCTTGACTACGGACACACGAGGACTGTGCAGCATGACATACCACTGGTTGACTCCAAGCCCTTTCGATTACCCTACCGAAAGATACCACCAACCCAGTACCAACAGGTTAGACGTGCCATAGAGGAGATGGAGGAGGCTGGGGTAATCCGTCCCAGTAAAAGCCCATACGCATCCCCTATTGTTGTAGTCACCAAAAAAGATGGATCACTCAGGATCTGCATAGATTACCGGAAACTGAACTCCTGCAGCACTAGAGATGCCTTCCCGCTCCCTAGAATAGAGGATGCACTAGAGGCATTAGGGCAGGCCAAATTTTTCTCCACTGTTGACCTCACCTGTGGTTATTGGCAAGTTGAAGTTGCAGAACATGACAAGCATAAGACTGCTTTCAGCACTCCAATGGGGTTATTTGAGGCAAACCGTATGCCTTTTGGGTTGCAGAATGCACCCTCGACTTTTCAAAGGTTGATGACATGCTGTTTTGGTGATCTGAATTTTGTTAGCCTGCTCATTTATTTGGACGACATCATTATTTTCTCCAAAACGTTCGAGGAGCATTTGGAACGGCTTCAGGTTGTGTTCAACAGGCTGCGGGAACATGGTTTGAAGCTGAAGCCGCAAAAATGTCAGCTGCTGAGGAAGGAGGTACAGTATCTCGGCCATGTGGTGTCTGCTGATGGCATCAGCACAGACCCTGAAAAGATCAGCAGGGTGAAAGACTGGCCGCAGCCAACAAACCGCAAAGACCTGTTGAGGTTCCTGGGTTTCACTGGGTATTACCGTCGCTTTATAGATGGATATGCCTCAATCGCAGCTCCCCTTTACCATCTCACCTCTGGAAATCCAAGAAAGAGGAAAAGAGGCAAATCACCTGGCGAGGTCATAGTCCCTTTTAGATGGACCAGTGAATGCCAAACTGCCTTCCACACCCTGAAGGAGAGGCTCATCACTGCCCCTGTTTTAGGATATCCAGAGTACAACCTACCCTTCGTGCTGCAGGTTGATGCCTCAGGAGAAGGCCTAGGAGCAGTTTTGGCCCAAGTTCAAGGAGGCGCTGAACGAGTCATAGCGTATGCGAGTAGGACCCTCACCCCGGCAGAAACACGCTACCCGGCTCACAAATTAGAGTTTTTGTCATTAAAATGGGCGGTCACTGATAAATTCTACGACCACCTTTATGGTAATAGATTTACAGTGTGGACCGACAATAACCCCTTGAAATATGTGATGTCCACAGCCAAGCTTGATGCCACTGGCCAACGCTGGGTGTCACAACTGGCCATGTTTGATTTTGAAATTCACTATCGACCGGGGAAAGTTAATTCAAATGCTGATGCTTTGTCCAGAATGTCGCATGGGGAGGTACAGACTGCACTGAGTATGTGCACACAGTGCGTGAGGCCTCAGTGTGAAACACAAGCAGGAGGGGAAAGGGTCACTGGGGCAACCCCCAATCATGTCGAAAGCACTGGAAGTCCCGAGGCACCTGACCAGGATTTGGCAGTCTGTGATGTTTTTGATGGTGTGGGCACTGATGTTTTGCCATCTATGACCAAGCAGGAAATCAGGGCGAGCCAGAAAGCTGATCCAGTGATTGGTCCTGTCTTGCACAGTAAAGAGCGTGATACCAGGCCTGCAGGCGGTGAGCTACGTGGTGGGGGACTGCACAAGCGTCTTCTCCTAAAGGAGTGGAAGAGGTTAGTGGTTAAGGATGGCATTCTGTATCGGCAAACAAGAGCTTGCCAAGATAAAGTTTTAGACCAGCTGGTCTTGCCAGAAACCCTGAGGGTACAGGTGAAGACTGCACTCCATGATGACTCTGGCCACTTTGGTGTTGATCGAACATTCGCATTAATTAGGGAACGTTTTTACTGGCCACGTATGCTTCAAGATATTAAAGTGTGGTGTGAGCAGTGCAAAAGGTGTTGCCTCAGGAAGACACCCTCCACAGGACTGAGGGCTCCACTGACTAGCATTCACACCAGTGCACCCCTTGAGTTAGTCTGTATAGATTTCCTCACGCTGGAGAAATCCAAAGGAGGGGTTGAGAATGTACTGGTGGTCACTGACCATTTCTCACGGTTTGCTCAAGCCTACTCCACTAGGAACCAAAAGGCAAACACAGTAGCGAAAGTGTTGTGGAGAAACTTCTTTTGTAGATTTGGGTTTCCGGCCAAATTATTGTCAGATCAAGGGAGGAATTTTGAAAGTGCTGTGGTGAAGGAACTATGTCACATAGGTGGGGTACAAAAAGTCCACACAACTCCTTATCACCCACAAGGGAACGGCACCACTGAAAGGTTCAACCGAACACTGATGAACATGTTGGGTACACTGCCACCCCACTTGAAGTCCCGATGGCATGAATATGTTGATTCAATGACACACGCATACAATTGCTCTGTCCATGACTCTACAGGTTACTGTCCCTTCTTTCTAATGTTCGGGAGAAATCCTAGGCTGCCAGTCGATCTGATGTTTGGCTTTTCACCTACTAAAGGTACTTGTGAGTACACAGAGTATGCCAGAGACCTCCGGGAGTGTCTGGCTCATGCATATGACCAGGCCAACCGAATGTCCAGACAGGCAAAGACACTACAAAAAAAATACTACGATCAGAAGGCAAGGGTGAGACACTTTCAGCCTGGGGACAGGGTGCTTGTTAAGGTGTGTCACACTGAGAGTAGGCAAAAGCTTGGTGACCGCTGGGAACCCCATCCATACCTGGTAATAAAAAAACAAGCTAGTATGCCAGTGTACATTGTCCGCTCTGAGGAGGATGGAAGAGAAAGGGTGCTCCACGAGAACCTCCTAACACAATGCATGTTCCTTCCAGCAGGAGACAACTTGAAACCAGACACCGATGAGTCTCATAATAATGACACGTTAGCAGATGAAAGCAGCCTGAGCATTGCTTTAGGTGACAGGAGGGGCCGGGATGAGGTTGACCTTGAGGTGGTGGAGGTGGAGCAGGTCAAACAGCCGTTGGATACTACAGACTCCTTGCTTGATGCCGATTCCAGGGAAGGGAACTCGGAGTATGCGGAGTCTGATGTCCAAGTGGAGGATGCTGTGGCCCAGACAGATGATTCTGGAGGCGGTCCAGTCAAAGAGGGTGCGTCTGATCCTCCGAAGGTGTCCCAACGACGCTATCCAGTCAGAGAGAAGCGTGCCCCGAATAAACTGTCCCTCGAGCTGCATGTCACTGAAGCTGAAATGATTCGGCGAAAGATCGAAAGGGGGCGCATGGTCTGGAAGCGTGCTAGAATGCAAAGAAACCTAATGGAAAACACACCCACATAAACACATTTGTAAATGTTCTTGTTTAGCTGTTTGGTATATGGCTAGAAGGCGAGGACGCCTTCACCCAAAGTGGGGGAGGGTGTAAGGTGGAGATGGTAGTTGGAGCCACCAGGTGGCGCACACACGGTGCAGGTTCATTTTTTTGACGTTGCTTACGCGGAGTCATTTTCTGTTTTACTCCGTTAAGGTAAGCCATGCTTATTGTGCTGTTCTAGCTAATCTTTGTAAAACCTGAACGCATTCAAAAAATGTCTTATAGAGTAGAAGTATAATCACCCCAGTGTCATTGGTATACTGGAAATCTGCAATTTTCTGCAAATCTGTTATTTTATGCCTTTTGGCGTTGAGGGAAAGTCGGGATGTTTTAGCGATGGCGGTTTCGTTTGTAGATTTTTAATGTGGAATTCTGGAATGTGTAGGGATTGTGTTTGATTGTGTGTGATCAATATGTTTTGTACATCGTGTACGTGATTTCATATTGTCACATGTCATCATTGGTCGATAATTTTCTGTTTTACTCCGTTAAGCCACTGCCCGCTACGGAGAGTGAATTCTGGAAATAAAGCAGCGCGACCACCTGACGCACCACAGCACGTGTTCCCTGGTTTCTTTCATAACATCTAACACAACGCAGAGCTTCGCTAGGGAACCGCGGAGAGAGACAGGGTTACATATACATTTTTGCACAAAAATGCATGTAGGTGCCCCTAGTATTTTTGTTTACAAACAATATTAAAACGGCGACACATCCTTTCTGCAGCGCCTGAACTGATGACGGTTTTCTGGATATCCGAGGCTATTGTGTACAATAAGAACATGAAGCCATTTTATTTGTTTTAGACAGTCTGTATCCACCTTCTCGCTGTCCTATACAGAAAGAAAAGCAGGAGTTTGTTGGTTTTTCATTGAGTTTGCAGTTTTGCTGATGCATTGGAGAGAAGACTCCCCCTCCTCATTTAGTTACCTACAGTGCAATGCAGTGGCTCAGCTCACAAAGACCTGCAGTGTTCTATCTTGCTGTGCTCTGCAGCAAATGCATCATTTCATCTCAGAGAGAGAGAGAGAGAGAGAGAGAGAGGGGGAGGCGGGGAGGGGGTCGACAAAAATCAATGCTTTTCCTTGTTCTTCCCTTAATTGAAATCCGTTCATTTCTGTTTAACATCTGTTAATTCTCCTTGACTTCTTCTTGTCCTAATCATTTGCTGAAGCTGTGTGAAAAAAATAGTTTTATTACACTCGTGGATGTTTTAGTTGCGCAGATGTCTGGATGTTCAGTGTCTGCATCACTCGTAATGCAACATCAACCTGATAAGCGCATCGCTTCCTGTTTAATACGCTGCGTTATCTAGAACTGTGCCTACTACAGAAAGATGTGAGTAAAGTTCTACTGATACTGGCGCTACGGTTTCATCATGTTACGTTTTGTTTAGTAGGTCTTCCATCGTGATCCCTTTGTGACACGGTAATGTTGTACCGTACCACGAAGTGACTATTCTGACAGCACACTATTACACTACAATAGTAGCCTATACAGTTAGGTTGAATTAAATGTATTTCATAAAAAAATATGAATATACACGCATATTATATTATATTACATCATATTTTTAGATTAACATATTGCTCATTTATATATTTGAAAATATTAGGTTTGTAATTTGTAGGCCTACTTAATATATCGCATACATAAGTAGCCTACATAAGCACATAAAATCTATTAGTAAAATAATTTTTATAAATACATTTTTTCAGTTTGGTTGGAAGCTGCAATTTTGGTCATCATTACCTATCAACTCACAAGCTGACATCAAACTCAAAACAATCAATCAATCAATCAATTTTTATTTATATAGCGCTTTTTACAACAGTTGTTGTCACAAAGCAGCTTTACAAGTGCCGAGTCCTAGCCCCCAATGAGCAAGCCAAAACAGGTTGTAGTTGTATGAAGAAACAGGTCATATAGGTTTTTGCTTCAGTGGGATGAATGTGTAAATTCAGACGGTTTCAAACAGGGAGACAGTTGAAGAGCTTCTGGAATTCGGATGGTTTTGTCCTGTATATTTCAGTGTTTCGCTCAGCCTAACCACTAAGGGCATTGACAGTAGGTGTTGCTAATATGGCAGTATGGACTTCAGTACAATCTAGTTCTGTATCCTACGTCCCATTCAATTAAACTAGGAAATTACTCTTTTCTTTTAGGTTATTAATTCTTTAAACTCCTCTGCATTCTCTAAACTCCTCATCTCCTTTGCTTTTAATTAAATCTATCTGCTAACTGAATGAAATTTCAATAAGGCCTTTTCATTATTAAACCAATGTAATTTAATGTATGCTTTTAACAGATTTTCTGTGCTCCTTCTGAAATGGCCTCACCTTTAGTAAAGGTCTTCTTAAACAAATGAAATGATCAACACTCTAAATGTAGATACAATTCAGTCAACTTTGACACTAATTTGAATTTGAAGCTTCCTTGTTTTAAGCACATACACAGTAGCAGAATAAACATGATTTCACCGCCAAAAGTCCCTCTGACTCACTGGCGAGAGATTCCTCTCACACTTACCCAGCCTGCCACTAGAAAGCGAATCCAAGCAGGAACACTGAACGACACTGAACACTGAGCAAGAATGGTGTAAATTCCCCTTTATTTTTATTGGTGACAGGAAACAAAACAGGTGATACAGTACAACTGAAAACATAAAAAAGTACCTACTGCAATTTAGTTTCTCCAGCCCATGTTGTTGAGCCTAACTTTAGGCGAGGAGTTTCTCGAGGAGCCTGTGGGGCTTTTGTCCCAAAACACAGCAAAACACAACTGATGTAGTGAGGGCACAGGGCAGTCCCGGCTGTGGTGGGAGGGCACAGGGCAGTCCCGGCTGTGGTGGGAGGGCACAGGGCAGTCCCGGCTGTGGTGGGAGGGCACAGGGCAGTCCCGGCTGTGGTGGGAGGGCACAGGGCAGTCCCGGCTGTGGTGGGAGGGCACAGGGCAGTCCCGGCTGTGGTGGGAGGGCACAGGGCAGTCCCGGCTGTGGTGGGAGGGCATACGCAGGGTCTGTGCTCAGTTGACAGCCAGGACACAACCACAGACTGGAAGCATATGGACACAGTGAGAAAACAGCTCCAAAGAACACACAAGTGGTGTGACCACTTAATCCAGAACAGAAAACACATTAGCACATTAGCCAAAGTAAACAGCCAAAGTAAGCGATATATATTAGAATGTTACGGTACCCGTAACGACAGAAAGACGAAGGAAACAAGAACAAAGGAAGTGAGAAATAAATGAAGCGTGGACACAAAGGGACCTTTATTAAAGATCAAACAGTTGGTAAGCATTTGGTGACCAGGCTGGCACTCACAGCAGGTGAGCAGGGCTGAATGAAGGGATGCTCCCAGCACCAACGTCAGGGCCCGAGCCCCCGTCTCTGCTCTGGCGCCGCCCTGGTGGCCGATGGGGCCGGCTCTCCCATGGTGACGAGTTTCTGCGGCAGTATACTTGCTGATTGCTTCGTTCTCACTCCTCACAACAACCAGCTAAGACACTGCCAGAGAAACACTCACAGCAGCCCGTCCTCCGCATCCCGCGTCTGCTCACACGATCCTCGCCCGTGCGTGTGGCCTACTTCCTGGACTCTCCTCAGCCAATAAGCTCGGGCCATTCTTTTTTTTTTTTTGTTTTAAATGAGCTCTTCCTTTGAATGTCCACCAGCTCTCTACCGTAGCTGCTGATGTGAGTGTCGAGATTTCCCTGTAAGATTTACCGTTCCTGATTCCGCTTTCGGTTTCTTGATGATGACACAGAATTCTTCCTGTGAAAAGAAGAAAATATCACATGTTTGGTGACAGACAACATGCTAGTCAATATGACAAGAGTTAACACAATAATGAACATATATCAAATAGTATCATATGCTAAATAAAAAAACCTATGACTAATGCCTTAATAAGAATAATGCATGAGGCTGCTGTATGTGTGTGTGTGTGTGTGTGTGTGTTTGTGTGAAGACATAGGTGGTGTTCTCAATGCTCACTCAATTCACATTAAAACACTGTGTGCAAAATGCTGCATTATGATTATTGTGGGACATACAGTAATTGTCATATGCCTTTGCAAAACACACTGGATTATGACGCCCATAGAACTCATGTCTGGGACATCGGAGACATGTTCACATCTCACAAGTAAAAAACTTGCTTAGAGTGTTCATCAACATACCGTAGCGTTCTGCAATAGCAGTATATCATAGACCAGTACTCTGATAATCGTGCAGCCCTAAACACTAAGGCCAAAAATGGATGGACCTAAAGAATATCAGCTACAGGGAAAGAAAAAAACTGAGAGAGAAAGAGAGAGAGAGGGATAGAAAAGAACAGAGTGGGAGAAAGAGACGGCCACACCTCGAGGAAGGTGAGAGAAATAACAAATAACTCTCCGAGCTATAAAATACAAGTGCCTCATCAACCACAACAACTCTGTGACTCACTTGTTCGCAATGACTCCAGGGTCGGGAGGTTCAGCCTATATTTGCCTTTAAGAAGCTACAGAGGTGAGTGAGTGTGCGTGCTGCTCGTGGGGTGTGCGTTCGTGTGTTGCGCAGGTGCTTGTGAGAGAGCTCGCACGAGGGAGCACTGGAAGTGTGAGAGGAAGGAAGCACGTAGGCCCGGGCTGTGATTCGCTGCGCACCCACGGAGAGGGCGCACAGGCGTTATCGGCCGGTATTCCCCACAGCCGAGCTATTTCAGGCAGCCTGCCTCCCTTCCTTGCGGCCCCCGAGAGAGACGGACCTCGCAGCTGACAGCAGCAGGTCTGCACCACTCACTCAGGATGGAGAGGGAGAGAGTGAATGAGTGGGAGAGGGAGAGGGGAGGGGGGGTGACTGGGAGAGGGGGAGGCAAAGAGAGACAGAGACAGAGTGAGAGAGAGAGAGCGAGCAGGGATTGCCAAGGACAATATGGCCAAGTGTTATCATAATGCGCAATTCATTGTGACTTAGTCCTGGCAGGCAACAGTCACAAGCCTTTAAACCCCCCTCCTGTGACAGCGAATGACCATACATACACCACAATCTCAGCTTATGTTCTAACCTTACACGGCCGCACTAATGTCTGAACGAGAGGTTTAACCATGTTCTCCTCAGTGACTGACTCTTTCGAACAATTCTGTTCGTAGCGTGAGGTCTTAGCGTGGCCCGGATAATAGACGCGTTATCATTAAGGAAGCTAAACCTTGTTCGAGATTCGCCAGTCTGGCACCGGGCGGGCCCGTTTATGGCGGCTGCTGACACAGCATTCCAGGAGGCCGGCGTGTTATCTGTGCCTGAGCACACACACCTGTAATTAGGAAGCTATTTCAGTTAGAGGCTTGGTCTGCTCGCCGTCGCATCCAGGAATGAGTGGAGCCCACAGCCGGGACCAGACGGAACTAGGTGAGGCGTCTCGGTCCCGGCTCGAGCGGCCCGCTGCGGATTATGTTTCTTTCCCAGCCACAGGAGCGTTTAAACCACCGAGCTAAATACAGACACAGACATCAAAGGGATCATAAAACGCTACACGGGGATTTAATCCCGCGATTGTTTAACGGCGGATCAAGAACAGAGCGAACGAGTCGTTAAGCGTTCGTTCCTCTGGCGGCGATGACACGCCCCACCGGAGTGCACGTGCAGGTGAACGTCCTGTCAGTCCAGACGCACCAGGTGGGCGCTCGTGCTTCAGTTGACATCACTAATCACCTCCGTGCGCAGAGAGGCGTTTTGATTAGAAAGGCATGCAAGAGGACATGTTACATGACAAACCCCCGCTACCGCAGAGTGACAATCCATTAATATATTCCAGAGCTTGAGTTGCTGGTGTGAAACGGCAGTAAACAACATACTGATACACTAGAACATATACCCATAAACACACACGCAAACGTCATATTCGTAAAACAATTCATTTAAAAAAATCCCTACCAGGTGGTGCATTAGTGAAATGAAGTGCTGACTGTAAATAGGATCTGTCAGATTTTTCACTTTTAAGTCCATTTCCTCATAGGATAGGTACAGTCACAGTGCCATAGAGTGCGTGGACTAATTATAGGACATAAACTCACCAATACGTGCAAACACACACAAACACAGACACACACTCGCTCACACGCACATGCGCATACACAAACACAGACACACACACACCTCGTGATCCTGTTTCTGCTGAAGTTGCTGTGTTTTATCTGTGCGTGTGTGTCTCATAAGGCGGGTGGCAGGCTACGGCCACATGACGGCAGGAATTCCTCGCTACTTTGGACCTGATGTAATCCCTAACACAGACTTTCAGGAAGTAGGCGAAGAGTGTGTGGCTGCCAGCTGGCTCCAGACACCCGGACCCTGGCGTGCCCAGCCACCAACCCCAACACACACCCCACACACACACCTCACACACTTCAGCCCCAGGGCAGACAGGTGCCACAACTGGACTCACACTGATTGATCTTGGTCTCAAAATAATAAATAGATGATGTCGCTGGTGCATAGTGCATGTTTCCCAAGAACTCGTTCACCTTGAGCAGTGGCAGTGTGATCTTATGGGGGCGTGCTATTGACCGCGTGCTATTGACCGCGTGCTATTGACCGCGTCTGTGGATCTCATGTCTGGCACCTGGAAATAAAACGGGAGAAATAAAGTTCTGCCCCACCAGATTTGTGCTTTCTTATTCCTCGCGTGGTGCGAGGGCAAAATAACACTGGTCTTTTATTTACCTCCCACTTCCAAAAAAACAGAACAACAGAACCCCCCCCCCCCCCCCCCAACGTGCTCATGTGTGGCATGATTGAGCATTAAAAGAAGCCTGGTAGATTCACCAAGAATGCAGCAGTCGCTATTCTGAGTGGAACACATGAATGAGGCAGTCACACAAAGGGACAGACAGAGAGACAGACACAAAGCCTGGGGCAGACAGACAGACAGACGGGGGAATGAGCCACACTCACCTCTCAGGCGTCTCACTGCCAGGACTCCTTCAGACGCAGCTGTGGAGAAAGAGCATAGCAGTGACTCCTCTCTCTCTCTCTCTCTCTCTCTCTCTCTCTCTCGCCTTCACAGAACTACCATGATGTCTTTGTAAAACAGTGTACAACTGGCATTCCCCACGCTTAATCATCTTAAAGGGAAAGTACAATAATATGTGACCTCACAAAAGTTCAACATTATACTGCTAAACTTTCTGGCAATTTTGTTTGCGTTTACCTTTCACAATTATTGAAACGTACGGTTGCCTCAGCTGTAGCTCACAGGCTGATACAGCAGGTTTGGAGGAAATATTAGAAAACTTTTAAGAAATGTTTGTTGTGTTAAAGAAAGAAAAAAACCTGGCCGTAAAAAATAAAAAGGTGCCTGAGAAGGCCGCAGGGCAGAAACTCTCGGAGCCCGAGTGACCGACGGAACACGCTATGGATGCCCCGCAAAGAACGGAAGGCTGAACAGACCAATCTGGGGTGACAAAGTGCAAACATTGCATTCCTAAACAATATCAGCTTACTCAGGAGACTGGTGATCAATGCAAGCTCTATTTGTAGAACTGGACAGCATTAATAATTTAAACACCCCACCTTCCAGCCAGAGGAATACTCTACTACCTGTGTGAAGCTGCCCTGGGCAACTACAACGTGCTGGGAAAGTGCTGGCTAGGAGCACGCAGGTCTGTTATTAGCATGCAGACTTATATATATATATATATAAATAAAGAAGAAGTAGCTCGTACGTGGTAAGGCGCCATCCCCGACGTGTCAGTGGTCTCAGGCGTCTAGTGGTTTCAGCGAACACATTGAAGCGTGGCTGCAGGTTCTAGGAACAGACTGAAGTGTTGTGCTTACACTGGGGATTTTCCAGTGAATGGGACGTCCACCGATAGACTGTTGACCGAAAAACACAAACCGTGAGTACAGTAAGCCTGACTAAACCATTAGATTTCTTCTGTCCATTTTTTTTCTTTTTACTGTTTTTTGTTGTTGTTCACCACCGTCAGAAACGGATCTGTGGACTCATACAGTAAACCAGATTGATTAATTGAGTGCCACGAATCATCACTATCTGTTCAGAGAACAGGACAAGGGTGGTAAAGGGAGCCACGGGTCAAGGATCACAAGCCTTCGTGATGACCGCAGGTCCAGGTGCTGTGAGGGTGAACTCTAAGAATTCTGTCCTGAAAACACGTGGGACGCTACCCAGTAGTATGAGTAAATATATCACACTTTGATCATTCTCATGAACAGAGATCCCATTAGAGTATGTCATTCAATATGAAGCTGCCTCAGTGTGTTTTTAATAAACAGCTAAATCTAAGTGTTGAATGTACACCTGAATGAACATACAGTAAGTTAGAATGGGTTTGACACAGGGGGAATTTACTGTGTATGTTATGAAAGTGGAAGGATAGACAGGGAGAGGTTGACACAGAATATCAAAGGTAATTACACCTGTGAAGTATACAGAGTTCACTCACCTTATCGGGGGTCAGGAACACCGTCACTGCCAGTCCACACAGAAAGATAACGGAACACCTGCAGTGTTCAGTCCTCCCCGAAACAAAAAGGTTCGTCTACTGCACGTCTCTGTCCTCACAGGGTCAGCTGCTGGTGTTGAGCACACGCCAGAGCCTCCAGACAAGCCAGTACAAGTCAAGGCATGTTCCTACACACCAGAGCGCCCTCTGCCTCACTGTGGAGGAGGAGGAGGAGAGAGAGAGAGAGAGAGAGAGAGAGAGAGAGAGAGAGAGAGAGAGAGAGAGAGAGAGAGAGAGAGAGAGAGAGAGAGAGAGAGAGAGAGAGAGAGAGAGAGAGAGTGAGTAAGCAAAAGAAGGAGAAAATATATGAACGCAGTGGAGGAGGTCACAGCATCAGAGAGGACAAACGAGACGTTTCTATTCTCACCATTTTCTGTGACTCCACACAATGACAGTGCTCTAAACACGAACATTCAAAATGGCTATGAAGAAGCTTGGTGCATTAGATAATATATTTTACAATTTCAAAAAGCTATGTTGCAATATAAATAACTACATATAAATAGTGCAAAGCTGTTTACTATGGAGGTAATATTTATGACGCTGAAATAATGTAAAAATGGCATAATGTGTATTACTGAAATAATGTTATAATGTATATTACCCTTTAACATTACATTTAGGTTTTCTACATTTAAATATTAACAATCCATATAGAATTGCATCATACTGGAGCAAAGATCTGCATTATAACTGTCATTATAATGAGTTGTAAAATCTTGAGAAGTTTGTCTCACCAAATAGTTGATATTGCCCCTCCTGGTGGTCAGTTTAGTAAAGCATGGAAATTCAACCTGAGTAAAGGCACCTGCAACACTGTACTGGCAACACTGTAGAGCATAAAACACCGAAACACTCAGAATCAGGATGTGTCTAAATGAATGAGTCATCGTTTTGCTGTAAAAATTTTTTACACTTATAGGAGGTGTCAGATAGTTGAAATCAATACGGTCTGAAAAGCCACCTTCGTGTTCTTCTGTTTGCATCTTCTGTGAAATTGACCTGAAGTTAATCACATCTGTCAAATAAGTCCCTTTAAGGGTTTTATTATAGACATTAGTCATCCAGTTGAGCATAAACTGTAGAAGGTACTGTAGAAGACTGTAGAAGATACTGTAGAAGTTACTGTAGATGGCTTCGGCATGGACTGTGACTTTATGATCAGCTTCCTGCAGAAAGTTTATCACTAGGCAGTTACAGTACAGTAAGAGTTCCAGTACAGTAGCACAGGTTTCTCTCTCTCTCTCTCTCTCTCTCTCTCTCTCTCTCTCTGCAGTCTGGGATGCTGTACACTGCTGAGCTGAGACCGCACTCCACTGCATCCGATTGCTCTCACACTGATGACCTTATCAATAAATGAAGCAAAGTCACGAAGGCAAGCGTTTGCCATTTCCAGAGCCGCACGCTGTTCCGCGCCGTGGCGTTTCTCCCTGCTGGGCTGTGATTTCGCCTAGCTCTGCCAAAACTTCTTCATCTCTCCTGCCTTTTACGCTCTTAGATGCGCTTCAGCATCTAAACCTCCACCGTTGCACCAAGTCACTTCCTAAGTGGGGCAGACGGACTTAAAAGTCATCGTTGAGGTGGCCCGGGACAAGGGTGGCCGGGCTGTGGTGGCCGGGCTGTGGCTCCGGCGTGCGGGTGGCCTGTGCAGCGCTGCAGTAGAAATCCGCTTCTCCCCTCTCCCCTCCCCACAGCCCTCCACCGCTTTGCCCAGTGAACCGTAACGCTTCAAATGTGCCGCCGTGTCGCTCCACGTCCGCCGATGAATGACGTGCTTCGTCCTGCACGCTTCCTTTCCAAGTTCGGTGTACGGATGGTGCAGAGGAAAGAAAGAAAGAAAAAACCCAAAGTATAAAATGCCGGGCGCCAACATCCCGTCCTGTAAGCACAGCGTGTCATGAGTGAGCTGCATGCGCGCCGGTTGCTCTTTTATCAATGAGTGGAGGAGTCAGTTAGGGACAAGCGAGGAATCCTTACTCCAGCAAGTTCAAAGCTTGCTGCATTGATTACATCATCGGAAGTAGAGCACTAGTACGGGACAATGCACCACTGGGGGAGGGGGGAGGTAATCAGGCTAATCTTACTACTCTCGCTCGCCAGTGTCCAGTACATAGACGGAGGGCAGATGCAGGCTCAGGGCTGCCGAGCTCAGCAGCACCCCCCCCCCCCCTCCCCCGATACCCCCCTCCTCCCCCACACACCCCCCTCCCCCCTCCCTCTTCAGCAGTACACGTGACGGCACCTTCTGCTTGAGCCACTGCTGCCGCCATGCTAGCCCAGCACTGCAGGAGCTGTGCAGCAGGACACTGCAGGAGAACCTGCCAAGCTCTCTCTCTCTCTCTCTCTCTCTCTCTCCCCTCTCTCACTCCCCTTCTCTTCTCTCAATCTCTCTCCCTCACTCTCCTCTCTCCGTAACCCTCTTTCTCTCTCTCCTTTCTCTCACCTCTGTCCTCTCTTTCTCTCTCTCATCTCCCCCTCTCCCTCTCTCCTGTCTCTCCCTCTCTCCTGTCTCTCCCTCTCTCTCTCTGTCTCCCTCTCTCTCTGAGTCTCAGCATCTGTATGCTCTCACATGGGATAGAGATATGGAAAAGTGCTTTTTTGTCTACAGAAAAAAACCATGTGAACAGTACAAACATGCTCACAAGGCAGTATACTGGGCAACCACTCACTCTCTCTCTCTCTCTCTCTCACTCTAGAGAGAGAGAGACAGACTGGAGATAGAGGAAGAGAGGGGGTAGAGTTATAGCGAGAGACTGGTTAGAGGAGAGAGGGGGAGGTAGAGATCAAGAGCGAGGCAGAGAGAGAGAGAGGGGGGTAGGAAGGGGGTAGTGTGTGAGAAGACGGGACAGAGAGGATGCAGAGAAGCATCAGGTGATGCCGCAGTTGAACCCCCCCCCCCCCCCCCCCCCCCCCCCCAATCCAGAGAGGAGCTGGGGGAAACTGCAGTTTCTGCTAACGATGCTGGGTACCTGACAGTGATGCATCGCCCCTCACAGCGTCCGTCCTGTAGAACTATCTAAATCCTGCTCTGTGGTCTGCGAGCCTCTGGATGTTAAAGCCAGACTGGAGCATCTGTGTGTGCGCACGTTACTAGAGGACATTTATGCTCACGCTGCTCACGAGGACCTTGGGAGCAAACAGAATGAATTCCACGAAAGAATTTTAGACTGCACTGTATCTGAGTCATGTGATCTTTTCCCTTACGTTACGTTAGGTTACATTACATGCACCTTACAGGAGGTTTTGCCGTAGGCTAATGCTCAGTGTAATGGCTAAAGTTGAGACTGCATGTGGATTGGAGTCAGGGCTCAGCTCTGTGTAGAGTTAACAAAAGAGAGAACAAACCTGAACACCTATAGCAAGTCCTGCAGCAGACGAAGAGTTATGGGTCTATAGATAACCCGCCATTCTAACCCCTCCCCCATGCCTGCACATCTCTCTCTCTCTCTCTCTCTCTCTCTCTCTCTCTCTCTCTCTCTGCACACACTTCTTGGCCAGTAGAAGGCAGGACAGTAGGCCACAGGGTTGAGTCATCTAATAAAAAATTAATCAAGTCAATCAACCTAATGTCACACTGGACAAGCGGCTATTTTTTCATTTATGCTGTCGTACACAGACCCGCACGTGTGTACAAACACACACAAACACACACGCACACACACACACACACACACACACACACACACACACACACACACACACACACACACACACACACACACTCTTATGCACCTGCTTGGTTTAAACTCAATGTCAAAATCTTCTGTCTAAGCTGTATCAGAGGGTTTTGTTAATGTGACCCAGCTAGCTGACAGGGTTCATTTCTGCAGTGTGAACGTTCTGTCCCAGCTAGGCCGCCCTTGATACATGTCTCCACTTTCACTTCTGCTGCAAACCCATTAACTCTTTCTATCCTGGCGCACGCACACACACGCGTGCACACACACACACACACACACACACACACACACACACACACACACACACACACACACACACACACACACACACACACACACACACAGAAACAGAAACAGAAACTACTGCTTCACTGTGCTAGAGCAAGAGAGCTGCGATTAGCGCAGTGCTGAATAAGATGGGTCACTCTCTTTATTTATGGCGTCAGATATGGATCCTACCTCCGCAACGCTGCTAATCTCCACGCCAACATCCGGCCTCTCCTCCGAGCGCTCTCCGGCTGTTAGTCAGCTTGCCTCCGCTATTTAAAACCCGTGCCATGTGTTGGGACGCGCGCGGGAAGCAGCCGCCGGCTGGTGCAAACCGTCCGTCAGCCGCGCGGGAGGCTCACTGCAGAAGCGCCCTCGTCCAGTCAGGTGATCTGGGCTCTCTGATGAGCCGTCCTGAGCCTGGCCCAGGTGGAAGAATTACTCTTCGCTCGGAGGTGAATGCCAAACAAATGCTTCGATACGCGCCAAAGCCCCAACGCATAATTTTCACACGCAAGAGCTAAGCCTTCATAGGAAAGAAGAAAGTTGTTTGAGGACCCCTCATCCCCTGAGATGAAGGGAGAGAGAGAGAGAGAGAGAGAGAGAGAGAGAGAGAGAGCAAGCATAAAGTTCCGTATACTCACTTAGCCTCTTCTCTTCCTGGGATGCCGAGCCTTCAGTGACCGGTAAAGTTGACTGCAGCATTGCCTCCTGAACGGAATGACATTGTTCGCTCACGCTCTCCCTCGCTTTCTCTCTCTCTCTCATTCGCCTTTCTCACCCGATCCCTCTCCCCTCCCCCTCCTCCTCCTCCTCCTCCTCCTCCTTCGCTCCCTGGCGCTCCAAACTGCACAGCTCAGCAGTGTTTCCCTACTGCCGCAGAAGCTCCTGCATGAGCGAGAGTGGCCGTGACTTTTAAAGGGGAACGCAACCTCAAGGGTCGGCCCGCCACTCTACCCCCCCTCATCGCCTCCAATCACTAGTACCACCCGCCTCCCCCTCACCTGCATCAGCTGGACTAGACACTGCTGAGGTGGAGACGAATGGACCACTTGTGTGTGTCCCCCCCCCCAGTTCAGTGTTCTGAATAAAAGGGTGACCCTTTTTGAGAGTGAAATATGTTGCACTCACCGTGCTGGGACCGCCCGTCATCACAGCTGACACTGGCCTAAATCTACATAATGAGACTACATCTACAGCCTTTCGGCGATGGTTACGGCACTTTGAATGCCACGCTGAACTCAGAACGTGGGTCTGCGGGTCTGCGGGGCCCGAGTGGTGCAGCGGCGATGTGCCTCATCGTGAGTTTGCTGGTTTGAGCCATTTTGAGCCATCTGTGATGTCACAGCCGTCCGTGGCCTAAAGCTCAAGGGAGCAAAATTTGGCGCTACTCTCTGGGTGGGAGGGATAGCATCACTCTGTCCCCTGACAGTAGCCAATCATAGATGTGTGTTTGCTCCTGCTTGCTGACGAGGGCAGAGGGAAGCAGTAACCCATCTGTGGTAATGAGGAGGAAAAACAGCATGGCAACCTGAAACTGCATTTTACCAGCATCTTAAGAAATTGGATCTGGGGGCGTTCAAGGTCTGTCAGGGCTTGCATTGCATGCAGCAGGTCAACTGTCTATGAGTGGGACAGATACATTACCAGTGGAAAGCAACATATCTGACAGAAGACAGCCACAAAAGCATCTCCACGACGGAGATGATTGTAGCCTGCCTCGTGTTCTACGCAAGAGACATCTTGCCACGCAACTGGGATGCTGAGGAAGACCGTGGGCCGTGACGAAGACCGTGATTGGAGCGATCTCTGCCGTGGGGAGCGTGAGGGAGATCTGTCCCTCTCTGTAGACGGTAAATCAATCTGGACTGCACGGCCTCCCCATCAGAAGGGTTGAAGGTGCAGTCCTGCAGCAGAGCACATCGTTCATCTCCGCAGGCCCACACTACTGCACCTCCACTGGCCTGAGAAGCTCCCAACAAGCCCCGATCCTTCTGCCCTGCACTACGCCAGCACTGCTCCCATGCGGAAGCTTCCAGAAATGGAATGTCATCGCGGTTACATGGGCCAGCTGCGGTTCTAACTGCTTTCCATCTCACCGTTCCATTTGCTTTCGCTCCTAGAGATATTCGGATCGAGGGAGCCGCATTTGAACTTGCGCCCCTCTGTGCTGATGTAGCTGTTTAGGAACCCTGCACCTCATCTTGTACAGATGGTTCAGCACATCCTGTTTTAATTCTCCAATGACAACCATCCAAAGATGCTTATCAAACGAGGGAGAAAGATGAATAATCGCATGAGCTCATCAAAGTCCATCAACCCGCTCTCGCGTAAGAACCGGCCGACCCGCACACACGCAGGCTCACACGCTTACACGCACGCTTGCCCATACTCACGCTGGGGCCTATCGAGTTCCCTGCCACGCTCCTGCCTGGCGTGCCGTGCTGCCTGACGCGGGCGAGACCGCCCTCCCCCGTGGCCTCTCTGTCCTGAGCGGCGGTAACAGCATCTCCATTGATGAATAAAACACAAGTGGGGGCCCTCTTACACAGCTGATCGCGTTACCCCCCACCGCTTCACCTGACGCCCTTAGTCAGCTGCCACCGTGTACCCCCATGCCCCCTGCCCTGCCTCCATCACACCACCAACTCCTGCTCCTCCCTACAGACTTCCTCTCCACCTGCCGTGGTTGTGTGGTGAGGTACTGGTGGTGGGGATTCTTTCTGTTTCAGTCCTCTGACTGCACGTAACGAAGCCCGTCATGATCGGGTCACATTTTTCTTCGATGTCCGCTCAGATGAACGTCCACGAGCAGGAACGCAGATGCTTGCCTGGTTTTATGCATCTCTGTGTCGTGCAGTGCAGATCTGGCCTCACATCATCTTATTTCAGATGCTTCTCAATACTGCATGATGTGTTGACATGGCCCTTCTACGCTGAGGTGAGTTATAGAAGAGAATAAAAAGATGCACCAGAGTCAGCATGCATGTTCGCTGCGTGTGTGTTCACCTGCTTCATTTCTCCAAGTTATTGATCAAGCCCATAAATGGAAAGAGCCACATAAATTTCATTGATCGCTCAGGTTAACCGGCAGTCACAGTCAGTCCTCTGCAGACCCGTCGGGTTAGCGCTGTAACCGAACCCTCACGTTTGCTCAGTCTGTCCCCACTCTGGGCTGACAGGGACAGCTGTCCGCCCCCGTGAGCAGTGCTGCAGCAGGAGACACTCTGCCACTCAGCACCAGCTGAGCGGATTTATGAACCGATGGAACCGTCCCTTAGCCCGAGCAGGCCACTGCAATTAATTCACGGGGCCAGTGACTCTCATCTGACCTCATTTTTTTATTTTTTATTGAAGCAGGGCAGATTGCTCCCTAGGCTAAGATTGCTGCAGAACACACACACACACACACACACACACACACACACACACACACACACACACACACACACACACACACACACACAGAGCCCATACGTTACCCTTCCCCAAAGATAGTAAATATTTTTTTCATTTTCCTTGTGTTTTATGTACCTAATGCATTTCCTATTACAGTGCTCTTAAATATTTTGCCAGTATCCTTCATCACCAATGATGCATTTCATATTTGGAAGGAGAAGTCTATTCTCATACACTTACAATTCAAGCCTTCACCAGTTAAAAAGATTTAGATTTAAAAAATCCCAAGTTTGTGAGTACTCATATCTCTAGTCTAACACACAATAGCACCTTCAGTAATAGATCGGCTACATTTGGGTCTCCTGGGTTTGAGGCGGTAGACAGCGTGTCCCGAGGAGAGCCCGGTCCCGCTGCAGGAGACCCGCGAGGGGAGGAGTGCTGGCTGCTAGTGCCTCTCCACACTGCCCCTCAGTTAAGCGGCTTCCAGGAACTGTTCGCACGACGGGTCGGACACTTCTGGAGTGGCTGTGCTCACGGCTGCTGCCTTTTATTGCAAGGAAATTCGTTCTGACCCCGCGAGCTGTCTGAACCCACTCCGTTTCTAGCCTTGATTCTAGTGGCCCGGGATGTAATGAGCAAACTCGAAATAACTCGTCCAGGGAGAGGCGACTGGAGAGGGATTTTGGTCTCGACAATGAGATGCTCTGCATTCCAATCATGTTTTTACACCTCTGGTGGAGGCCCCATAGCCAAACGTGCACTTAATGAAATAAGCTTTAATGGGTGGTTTAACTCTTCAATGAAATATTAAGCAGCTTGTTGAGGTTGAGCGTGGTTATTACGACATGCCCACAGTGACCATATACGCCGCCATTCTAGAAACGCGGCGGAGGGAAGCGTTGACAAGCACTAGGGTGTACGGCAGAGCGCGCAGGAGCTGTTACTCAAGTCAGCCTGCCTTCTTCACGCAGCTTTACTGAATGAACCAATTAGATTACCGTGCAGGCCTATGCCAAGCGCCTACGGTCAATACTCGTCCACAAAACTATCGAACAAAAAGGGGAAAAGGATTTAGTTACTAACCTATGCAGTCCCTTCTTGAACATTAAGGATTTGTTTATGCATTGTACACGTGGACACTGCATTTCATACAAGTTCTGCATGGGATTGCAGTCAGTTGACCTCATGTCTCTCTCTTGAAGAGTGGATTGGCTAAGTACCAAAGCGGGGCCTTAGGTTATAAGGATAATATGTTTTGGCACCATCTGAAGATTTATCTTTCTGCCGTGGTCCTATCATCGTCTGCTACAACACGTCGGTCCATGCAGGTGTGTGAGTTCTGGCAGGGAGCTGAGCTCTGCAAGCAGGTAGCTTTCCAGGTGACGTCCGCCTTAGCTCATAGTCCACACTTTTTCAAACATCTCCTCTGATTTCTGCTCTGCTTGAGCATTTATGGGGGTAGAACTTCTGATAGAGGGAAAAAAGAAGAAACAAAAAAGGCCTATAAATCCAAGAGTGTTTATCCAGATAGAATGTAAACTAACATCTTAGCGAGCCATAATCAGTAGCATTCTATGCCATTTCTATGGCTATGTTATAAAGTAAAGACATTGATCAAGTCCACCACACCCTGTGTACTATATTTGGAAGAAGTTAAACTGTATAGTTACAGACTTATTACATTTTTTTTTACTAAAATGTTTAGATAAATGAGTAATAGAAAATCGTTTTTCAATTTAAACTAATAATTTTAATTAACTTGGTGAACCCTAATTTCTTTCAATCCAATTTCCAATAATACTGAACGTCCACTATTACCTATGCTATGTCTTGCATAAAAGTCAGTCACTTCTGAACTCTGTTGGTGTTCATCAAGACAAGCGAGACCGTAGCTCACCCTGCTTCCAGAAGATCCCAGAAGATTCTCTAATGGCGATATAAGAAAGTGGCAGTGTGATAAGCATCGTGTGTTCTCTACAAATGGACCTGGTCACAGTAACCAAGCAGGTCATGCAGTCAGATTATGTGTTCAGGTATCTGTACCTAAAAGGTAATTACTGTATCTTTCTATGGAGTCACTTCATTTATAAAATAATTCAAACACTTGGCAAAGGTTGCTGCTTTTTCTGCAGGACACTGAAAGCGTAGGTTTTTTTTTCCTGCTCTAAGGAATCTCAGGATAGATCTGCTGCTTTGCGGAACACATCAAGGCAGAACACTTTGCAGTACAGCATTTAAAGAGACAGTGTGCCATTTAAAGAGACAGTAGGCCATTGCCTGATGTGACCTAAAGAGAAAGCATTCACTATGCTCCAATTTTTATCCAACACACCTGTATTACTTATTTCCTTTTATTTTCCTACAGATGACCTTTTAAGAGTTATGTGCTCTTTGCTTGCATAATAAATTTAAATGAGATGGTGCTCTTAGTAGAGTATACATTTAGTATACTTAGTATACATTTAAATTCAGATTTCATGTTACTACTCAAACTCATTATCAATATTATCCACATTATCAAAACATAAAAGAATACACGAGATTGTTCATCCCTTCAAAATTATAATCAAAGATTGCTGCAGTTCAAGGGCAAAGTATGATTCACTTGCTCATTAAAAGAAAATTATTCTGCATTTTGTAAAAATTATCTCTGTTAACGTACAGCAATTTGAAGAAATCTGGTAGTCTATAAGGAGCTAAAATGTATTCACAGTTACGATTACTGAAATCATTAGATCGTGCACAAACACATATACTGTAGTGAGCTAAAGGAATGACCTCATATTTCACCTTGAGCAAAGACAGGACATGCTTTTGAGTACTCAACACAAGTGCCTGCGTTGAAGCTGCTGCTTCATTCTCAGTAGACCTTTTACAATTCAGATCAGAGATCCTTGTGCCTTAGAAAAGGAATCCAGAAATAAGTAAAAATCCTTGCAGGGAATTGTTCTAATCATCTTGAAGCATAAAGTGTCATCCTGTGGTCATTCTGAAACCGTTATGACAAATCATATACAAGATATGAAGACAATCAGAGACGCGGTTTCGTATTCTTCGCTTTTTTAAAAGTAAGAAGTTTATATGATGTCGGTGTGTCTTTAGATTTTTTTCACACATTCTGCACAACTGCCATTGTTATGACCGAATACGTGTGAAGTCTTGGCTTGAATACATCGTTGTTGTTTGTTAACGTCAGAAAGAGCAATGGCTCGAGTTTCTCAAAAGCTGCCTATATGATCAGTGTGTTGAAGCAGCAGTTTGTCATAATGTGATTCCTGTCTGGCATTGACGAGAGGTTGAACTTGGGCCAATAGCGGCATGTTCCAAGATTATATATATATAGATATAGATATATACAGTATATATCTATATATATATATATATATATGAAAACAAATACACATACACACAGACAAACATTTTATACCCCTTTTTTAGTGATCACAAACTTCCCGTCTTAGAGAACAATAGAGAAAAGAATCTTTTTGCTAGTACTCTCGGAACACTACAGCTATGAATGAATTGTGGAGTGAAACGTTCTGCAGTGTAAATCGGTCCTAGCGCTAAGATCTGGGCATCATGAATACATACAGGCACAATCTGCACCCACTGCTGTATATGCCGAATATAAACGCTGACCTGAATAAAGGTACAGAGTCTTTTTTCCCTGCCACCCATATGAAGGCCACATGTCATGTTAGGTGCAGTGTGCTCTCACAAATAACGTGCACAACACTTATCAAAAGAAGCTAACCTAAACTGAAATCAAAGCTAGTCAGAAAAAGAACAACAACACTGCTTTCAAAACTCTGGCCTCTTTGAGTGTTTTGTGTGCGCTGCAGGTCTTTAAAAGGTTCATTTCCCATGGTGGATTCCTTCCTCATGGAGAGCCCAAGGAGACTGCAGCAAATGGGAGACTGCCTGTCTAGGGTCCACCTGTGATCCCCCATAGCCGTGATTTAAAGCCGATTGCCTGCCTTTCTCTTTCAGGAGCAATGCACCACCGAAGTCCTGCAGGCAATTTGACAAATGAGCAGCGATAGGAGTGGAGGGGGGCCGTATGCACTGCAGCACTGTACACCCCCCCTAATGACCGCAACCAATGCACAAGCGCATGCATACATGTGTGTGCGCATGCGTGCCCACATGCTCATACGTACATTTACACACACACACACACACACACACACACACACACACACACACACACAAACACACACACACCTTACTCCCAACTGCAGTGCACCTGGACTGATGCACTGCATTTTTTTTTATGTAACGCTGAGATGTTTGGCTTCAGTAAGCAGTCATCTCCCACCATGACCTCCACTACGTAGACGTGAAAATTGGCTGTAAGGCATTCCTTGAACTCGCTCTCTAGCCCAGCACAATAGTTGTTGTGTTTAGAAAGCATATTAGGTTCAGTCAGCTACCAGATATTTGCAAAAGAATGTCATTAATGGCATTCTTTACTCTTTTTCCAAGTTACTGTCAAAATGTCTTTTTTAAAGGAAAGAATCCAATAGCAACTGCACACGGTAAAATCACCTCACATCCTGACGCATCATGCTCTCACTCACCTTGACGTGAAACCTGGGGGGGGGGGGTGTTGAGTTGGGCCTCCCCTGACTCGTCAGCAGCCCCCCCCCCAACCCTATAGGAGAGCTGTGTTCCGGGGGTCTGCCCGCACGATGGCACGAGGCATTGATTACCTCAAGGCGGAGGGATTTGAAAAGCCTGGCGGAAAAAGAGGAGGAGTAAGCTGTCCGCCTCGCAGCACTGCCTGTGTGCGTCTCCTGCAGATAGCAGCAGCCTCAGCAGATTGTGCCACTGCTGCACAGGAAAACGTGAATTTACTCTCCCGGACAGCTGAGTGCTGGTAATTCAAGTTGCAGCCCTCCGACAACGCCAGCCATGGGAAGGTGCTGCATTACATTACGCGACCTTTATCCTCATCCTTAAGAGCAATGTACACACAAGGTCAAGTATGAAATAAAAGCATTAAAAACATTATGTGCTTTCAACACATATACTGAACATCAGGTTTACACAAAAAATATATATATATAAATGGTATATATAAGGTGAACAACAGAAATTATATTTTATAAGAGTTACTCTAGAATTTGTTTATGAATGTAAAGATTCTTATGGATTCCAATGTACGTCTACAGAAACAGTCAAAAGAACAGATTTTTGCTATTAGTAAAGTAATAGGAAACTGGACGATTTTTTAGCACTTTTGACCTTGACAAATTAACCATGACACAGTGGCAAACATTTTCAAAAAATGTTTTATAACAAAAAGTATGCATTTTTACAAGTTCTACCATGGAATGCTGCAGCACATAAAGGTCCACATACCAATTAAATAAACCAGATAATAGTTGTTAAGACAGGATAACAATTAACTCGGTCTGTAAAGACTGTACAGAAATAACCATTTCAATAGTACATGTCATCGGTTTTAAAATAAATGAAGCAAATGTATTGTGCCCAGGATATTTAGATATATTTCACATTACAATTGCTCAAACAGTTTGAAAATGGTTTGATTTCAGTCTTTATACATTATAAAGGTTTTTGTTATTAGACTCCACTGTGTGGACACTGGGAGGCAGTAAAGAGTTAAAGATCTCCTACTTCTTAGAGGGCCACTAGTCTCCAATCTTATTATAGCTCCAATTTTGTGAGCGCAGGGCCACAAAATGAGTCACTCTCTCTAGTCTGAGCCTCCTTTTCGTAAGCAAATGGCTTATAAAAATAACAAAAGATTAACATTTTTTATTTAAAGAAACAGCACATTATGACGTGCTTGGAGTTGACTGCATGCAAGATTTTAAATAGTTAAATCTACTCTACTCCATTTACTAAAACTGCATTTTCCTACATTGCTCCAAGTTATTCATATGTTTTCATCATATCAGTCCATGATTTCATGGGGGAAATAAAGTGGTATGTGGTGAAGAAACTCTCTGGAGGAGTAGCTGCAGCATCTGGTCAGAGGGATTTACAGTTGTACAGCCTCACCATGCACAAGGCTCAGCGTGACTCGTTAAAGAGGGTGGCGATTATTACCGACGTCGGGGGCCGACAGTGTGGTTACCTCATGTTACCAACTTTACTTTTAGCATGACATAATTCACACTCACGTACCTTCGAGCCCAGCATCCATTTCTGAGAAGAAAGAAGCGCTTGTGAAGCAATCTCTGGAGGCTGTGGTGGGGAAACAGAGAGAATGAGTCACCCGGAGCTGTGCAGGCATCTGCTGGAGGTCTCCGCTCGATGTCTGGTGGTGGTGCAAGCAGCTAAACACAGCCAGTCCAATACTGGGCTACTCAGAGCTCCTCCATAGGTTTATGTCCATTAGACATGGCTGCCCATTTGGGGAGGCAGAGTTCTCATGCATTACAAGTCTGACATGCGGTAGACTTGCTGCTCCGTTTACGTTTTGATAATCTGATCATCTGTACCTGTAAACATCCACAAGGTAATGGCAAAGCCCATTGTCCCACTCTACTCTGTGGGTCTCGTCATGTGGGGTCCTTCTCGGTTTTTGTAGCTGATCAAGGACACAGTGGATGCAGGAGAGAGCAAACTATGAAGTGTGTGTGTGTGTGTGTGTGTGTGTGTGTGTGTGTGTGTGTGTGTGTGTGTGTGTGTGTGTGTGTGTGTGTGTGTTTTCTTTGTTTCCACGTAAGAGACCTCAGATGTTGCAATTTTTTCAGCGATGGAGTCAGTTTCTCCCTCCATAAAGTTGTGCAACTCTTATTTCAGTGCCACAACATAACCATATAAGCATGAAATATCACTGATGGCATACAGGCATACATCAGTCATAAATACACATGCAACAACAAATAAACCAGTAATACAGGAACAGACCTCAAACGTTATTGTCTAACATGAGTTGAGCAACCATGCTGATTGAAGCCTTCCAAGTCTGAAGTGTGCACAGCACTTCCGAACACAAGGGGACAGTAAAGGCTTTTTACAACAACGCACAGCTCCCCTGATGCCTACAGCGCTCTGCTGTTGAGCATTACTGTAAGATCCCGCCGCGTCCCCCGCGAGTTCTGGGCTAAAGAAGAGTTGCCACCCCACCCCACCCCACCCCACCACCCTCCTCGAAAATTAGAAGCCACCAGGTGGGCTTGGCCAGGGAGGCATGAGATATTGTGAAAGCTTTGTGGATGAGTTGTGCATACCTCCAGACAGCTGAGGGTGTTAATAAGCCTGGCTGTCTGTTGAATCATATGGAAAACAGCCACTGCGCCCATGAGCGAGGAGCTTTCATGAGTGAACTCACAAAGGGCGCATCCAGACAGGTGCTCAGGAGCACACAGCAGAGTCGAGCGGTCATTCCAAAAGAGGAAGTGTGGGTGGTGATGTACCTTTAACTAAATACTTCACTGCCCTGTTGTTTGCCTTAAGTAAACACATGAGGTTATTAATAAATTCTTCCTGCATTTTAGCCTATTTTATATATATATATATATATATATATATATATATATATATATATATATATATATATATATGCATGCGAGAGAGAGAAAGAGAAATTATAAAATTGTACGTTCACTGGTTAAGGTTAAGGTTTTACTCACTGCTTCATTGTGTATGGTGTAAGCAGCTGATGAGTTAGAGAAACACATCAAGGCTTTAGTGCAGCTGGGAGGTTCCTAGCAGCTGGGAGCTATTTGACCACGTGACGTGAGGACGTTTCTCTCGTTGTAGCAGCCATAATAGCACCCGATACAAGTCCAATCTAAAAAAGGACATGAGCCGAGGGGGAAGGCGGATAGTCATGGATTTGCACCGGAATACCGTTTGAAAGAAGCTACTATCACCGCCGTTCCGCTTATGTTTTACTCTCCTGCGTCGCCTCCGTAAATTGCAGGTAATTGTGCGTGTTTTTGCGGTGGTTTTGGTCGGGATATGTTGGTGTCACATACGCGGGTCACTCGAGCTGTTCGTGTTCAAACGTGAGACGCAAGGCGACACTGTGTTGCGCGTTTGTCCGCCGCACCCAAGTGTAAATAATGAAGCCAAACGGACGGAACGATCACTTCCTGTGGAACATGTCGCCGTTTCTCCTCCAGCAGGGCAGCTGGTGTGATGGTCGTGAGGGATTATCTTCTCCTTGTTTGGTTCTACTACGTTTCTCAAATGAAACATTAAGATGTTCACGTCGCCTCTTCACGTGAGGCAGGTAAGCGCGTGAAGACGCTCGTGCACCAACTCGTGTTGCACCTTGAACGGCGAGTGTTCGCCCTCCCGCCTGTCGGGAGTGAACGGGGTTCGTTCGTGTTCGGTACTGGACCGTGTTCCGTCGTAAGAGAGTGAAATGTCGTGTCCGTGATTACATAAAGCACAAGAGCGCGACGGTACCGGAGCTCTGAACGTGGCCGTAGTTCAAACGCTGCACGTTGGTGTTGGGGGGGCTGCGACAACGTTCCCCCCCTCGGCTCCCTGTGAAATATTCGGTATTAGTGAAGTTTTATCGGTCTTGTTCGTTTCCAACGAGCTTTTAGTGTACCGTCGGAACCTGCTGTCCTGTAATTTGGGCCCTAGCCGTCGGATCACGTGTAGACGGTTCGGTCAGGTAGCGAGATGTGGTCCGAACTTCGTGTTCTGTGGCCCAAATAAAACAAGCGCTTCGGGCGTTTTTGTTCTCGACGTACGTTTTTTTTTTTGAACACCCAAAAGCAATAAATATTATACGAACCAGCTAAAAACGTTTTGTATAAAGTGAATGCGAGAAAATGAAACTAGAAACCAAACATGTTGAACCATAGTAATACAAAACATGTACAAAGACCTTTCAGTACTTCACCGATGTGTGTCCTATAATGCTATTATATGTGAAGTGAGAAGTTTAGTTGATGTTTCAAATGAAATGCTTTTTTACAGTCTACTTTAATTAGAAAACGGTCGTAATAGTAATGTGTTCATGTGCAGTAACCTAGGGGAGTTTGGTAGGTAAACCAACCGAACACCTGCTGTTGGATTAGTGGTGAAGATTTGTTTGCGTCAATAACTGCCAGGTCCTCATTACGTGTTCTTAGATAAACAAGACAAGAGTTTGACACTCACTGTTATTTATTGTTTCTCGTGACCGATGACGCAGGTATGTTTGAAACTGTGCCATGAGCAGGCCAGGGATTACTTCAGGTATAGTTTAGGAGATAATTCAAGTTGTAGCTTTTGCCTATATGTTTACAGACCATACTCTAACTCCTTTTAAAAATTGAATTGGTGCTGGCCATTCAATCAGCCCTTGAGCTGTGTTCCATATTCAGAGACGTAAACAATAAATGTATGTCTGCTCTGAAGTGGGGGGATGTTTCGACCTCCACCTGAACAAAGCGAGCTTGACTAGCAGGTAGCCACTGGTATCACCAAGAGGAAATTCATAGTAATCAGACTACCAATTAATGTGGACCTGCATATCTGCTATCATAAATTCTCTTTTGTTCTAATTTGGAAGGAAACCATTAAAAACGGTGATTCCTTCTCTGACCTTCAGTGTGAATCAAATTCTCTGAAACTGATCCGTTTTGGACAGTCGTTTTTATCTACATTTCAGGGGCTAAAGGAATACGCAGGGTTTCTACATAGCTTGCATTCTTAGTCTTATGAGTATTCTGACTAAAGACTGCTCAATAATGAGGGGGAGCCTCGTCTGTAATCTCTAGCAAATCCTGTCCTGGTGATTTGGGTCAGCAGTGTGTGAAGTAGTTCACTTGTGTGCTGCCTTCAGCTTTCTAAGAGGTGATTGCTGGGATCAGAAACCAGGCAAGTACAATGCCCAGGGTGGCTTAAAGGGTACAATACAAAAGAGCTTTTAGTGAACCACATACACAGGCACTGAATATATCCAATGACTGACCTTAAAATATATTCATGCAGAACATCTGTAGTGTTTTGGTTTAGAGTGACATTATTCAATATGGGAACTGTTTTTACACCATAATACACTAGTTCATAGATCATTAATGGATTAGTTTGATTACAGTCCCAGTTAAGCACAAATCATCTTTGTTCATAAACACAATTGCATGCCTCTTGTCAGATTTTTGCCACAGATGCTTTCGGGTCCCTTTTTTATGCTTTGAATTGGTATTGGATTTTTGATTATTGGCTTATGGTTTTTGATGCAATTCACAAGTCGGACATGTTTGGGTACTTCAGAGCTAGCTGACTGATTTAGGCACACACAGTCCACACATGAAGCTCAGGGCCCAAATATGCAAAGCCACATGGTGTTCATGTGCAAAATCCATGGCGATCTCCTACAAAGCCATGACTTGAGAGGCCAAAGTAAATATTACAATTGATTGTTACTTTTTGACAGTTTGCAACTGTGCAGCTCTTCACCAGTGACTGTGTGTAGGAGACCAGACCTAGATTATCCTCGAGTACTTCAGTTTACCGTTTTCTTTCTTGTCTCTCATCAGGATTTTTAGAATGATGCAAGTTGTTCATATTTAACTTTCAGATGATGTGGTACAACTCCTTCAGTGTGGATTTTTGACTTGCCTGTCACTAAGAGGTTTTGGAACCGAGACCCAGAAAGGGAAAAGAACAGCTTTAGCCCCTCAAATCTTTTTGGTACATCACACTTGACAACAGAGATATGCCAAAATGTTTAACATTTTTAGTGGTGCTATTTCTGATGTTTGTAGTGCAATAACTTCTAATTACAGTTTGCCTGGCTTCAAAGGGTTGCAAAGGCTCCTTTTTGATTATTCCCTGACCTTTCAAACTAAACGTTTTCCATTACATATATTATATTAAAATGTAAATGTTAAGCATTACAACACATCCTGAAGCTCTTGCCAAAAGATTATCTGGCTAAAGAATGTCATCACATTTTGGAAAAGTCATATGGAGTGGTTGTGGTGGGTGTCTGTTTTTTCTTCTTCTTTTTGCTACAGTGTGATGGTGGGTGTAGCAACACTTATTAGCAAGCTGCCTTATGGTGACCGTGTTGTTTTGCATGCCTGCATATTGCAGTGATGTGTAATGGGGCTAAACTGGTTAAAACTCATTAAGCACATTTCTGGGACTCTTGGTTTTCACAGAAGTTTAACGAATTATCTTTTTTGCTGAGCTCATTTGGGGTAAAATGTATCTTCATGTACCTATCCATGAGACTTTGGGGTCGGCACACATTTTAATGGGTGTTAATCCCCCCCCCCCCCCCCCCCCCCCCACTGCTTATGCACTGGATTTATGTGTCAATGTTTTTGCTAATTGGATTCTTTATAGGACAAATCTTCAGCTCAAAGTAATGTACATGTTACATAATCTCCTCCTGCCAGTCAGCAGGTCGTCATTTGGAATAGGGCTACCATTCTGTTGTGGATTTTATTATCTGGGTTATGCTTGGGGCAAAAGCAACCAATGTGTAGTATCTTTTTAATTAATGTATTTTTTTAATGATGACTCATCCAATGGGGAGGGGTGTCTGTACCATGGGCCTAGCCTGCAAGCCAAACGGCTTGAAGAATGTTGCAGCATTTTTAGCCAATCTTGCTGCCCATGCAGACGTCATAACATGCGTGTTTTCTTAATCACCGTTCCCTACGTGATGGTGGAAGGCTTGTGAGCACATGCTGTACGTCTTTGTTGTGGGTGTTCAGTTCAAGGTCAAGTTAAACACTAAGCAGGCTTTACCTTTTCCCTATCCATTCGTTAATCAGTGTGCGTCCTGCAGTAATCACTTTAGCAAATGAAAGTTTAGAGCCCCGTCCTGCTCCTCTACCAAAGTGAGTGCTTTGGTTCAAGCGCTCTCCTCTATATAAGCAGGCATGGGGAGATGCCATGTTACCTGTTTGCTGGGTTTTGTGGATGTGCTTAGCATACAGGGACTTGTCATAAAGATGTGCATGTAAAAAGATCCATTAAAAGTTTGAGCTTTGGGTTTGTGTATGTGAAACGGCAGCTGCTGGTTGCATCTCTCTTTTGGGGCTCTGGTGTACGTCTGGCTTGGCTTGGCTTGTTTCTGCGAGAGTTTCCAGATTCAGAGTGTGAGCCGGAGTCTTGATTCGGTTCTGCTCATCAAATGTCTGACGTCAGCTGTCTCCCTGTGTATTTAAGCATTTTCTTGGATGATATACTCTATGTAATATGGTTAATATCACGTTTCCAACTGCGACCCAATCTTGAAGCAGCAGTGAGTGTCGATGGCGTTACAGAGAATTAGATGGCTCTTGTACAGGGCTATTGTAGGACTTGGTTTCTTTAGAGTGGCTGGAAGTGGTAGGCAAAGTAAAAATTAAAAAAAAAAGAAAAAAAAACCCGGCAATAAACAAACGTCAATAACTATGTATACATGCAGATTAGCAGCTCTGGCTTTCTCCTCATCCAAATTATCTAAATTGGGGCCGCAGTAACCTAGTGTAAAACGGCTTTAAGAATCTTTTAACAATGTTGTATAATTTTCATTGCGTGCGCTATCATGAATATCAGCTTTTGTGAAGCTGATGTCACACTGAGTCATGACGTAGAGCAGGTATCACCAAATGGCGGACCGCGGTCCTGATCCGGACCCGAACGCCGTCCTGTCCGGACCCAATCACATTCCTGATTAACTGGATACGGACCCAAATGCCAAAGAAAATTTAACGGGAGACTATATTTTAAACCGGAGAATTTATTTTCAGACGAGTGTTACGTTCACCACCCATTTGAGTGTTACGTTCGCCCCCCCCCCCCCCCCCCTCCCGGCTCAACAACTTTCGTTCGCCACCGCGGACCCGGACCTAAGGTCTGAGCTATCTGCCAAAAATGGACCGCGGAAAGATTTAATTGATTACCCCTGACGTAGAGGGTACGCATGTATTGGAGCCCATTCCCCCTGTTTTATGGCACCTGTTAATCTCTCTCTCTCCTACCTCCAACCCCCCCCCCCCCCCCCCCCCCCTTACCTCCAACCCCCCCCCCCCCCCTCCTTTGGCATATGCTGTGAAGTTCGTGACCTAACTGAAAATTCTCTCTTCTATGAATGGCCCTTAGTTTGGGCACTGCTGATTGAACCCTCCTCCCTTACAATGTTAATGCTGTATAGAAGCACACAAATCAATGTGGAGTGTCTTTTAACAGTAAAACATGATGGTATCGATTACCATATGCTGGATGACCCCTTTCATTTTAATGTATTCTCGTCTCCAGTCTCTGCTAATGCACAGATGTAAAAAGGCGAAGTGCCTTACCTGTTTCTAAAATACGCGGCTATACTATACGAGTTAGGACGCGTTTACTTCCTTTCCAGAATATTTCTTTCACCTAAAACTGTTGATGCTTCTGCAGTCTTTAACTAGTCGTGCTCTTCTGGGCGTGTCTGCGATTATGATAAAATGTTTTAATTACGTAAGGGTAAGTGTTTTAAAATAAATGTGCTTACAACACTGTGGTGATTTAACGCACTTATCTACTATTATGCTATGCATTCCTAAATGTTTTAAGACATTTTAGGAACGCATAATTTCTGACATTAATCACAGGGAAATGTCTAGAGACTTTAAAACACGATATGAGGTGAATCGACAAACACGCACAGCTGTGTGTCTCGTCAGGAAACGAGTCCCGCCGCTGCTTTTTTAGGCTTATTAACTCCGGGCGAAGATGCTTCCGCTGTTTACCCTTCCGCCGAGCGGGCCGCTTCACGACGTGGAGTCGTGTCGCACCGTTGTGCGTGAGTGTCGGTTATTCGTGCAGTCCCACAGGGGTTCGACAGAACAGGGCTTGGTAACGGCTGCACCTGTTCTTTAGCAGCCCGTCCACCCACGGACTCCGAGAGCCGTTGGACTCGTCGAGTGAGCGGAGCACTAGTTTCTCACGGGTGCCGTGAAGGCAGCTGTCAGAAACGCGGAGCTGGTCTTAGTATAATGACATGTGACCTTTATTGCGTTATTGCTTTAATGTGGGGTGAGCCCAAGTTCAGTTCAGGTTCAGCTGAGGGACTCCACTCCTTCAAAAGGCATTCTGATTTTTCTTTAGCAGTTTCTTGCCACTGTTCAGGCATGCTTAGTTTCAGGGGGCTGGTCCATGCAAGGAACAGGTTCACATTTAGAAAAGCAGTGCTTAATCTAACTGTGCCAAAGGTTGGGTAATGTTTGATTAATCATCTTCAAGGATTTTAATGATTTAAATTGAGCAGCTAAGTGTTCTTTTGAACGCTATTGAGAAAATGAACGGGCTTGCCAGACAGGAATGTTCAACACCTGCTAGAGGATGGTGTTGTCAAATTTTGGTCTAGCTTAATTTCTAGACCTCATGAGACACAATTTTCAGTGCCACTTAAAATCAGTCTAAAGAAACTGTGGAGTAAGTCCAGCTGGTTGCAGACATGAGGGATGAGGCCAAGACGTATCTCAACCGTAACGATGACTATAGGTTTCCCTGCATGAAAAGCAGTTCGTCAAACACCATCACAGTCGAATAGGTAACTAACTCCAGTACAGTAGGTGCATAATATTTTATTGAATGACATTCTAGTATGAATTCATTCTCTGTACTGGAGCGGAAGTATGGTTGGGA